>NC_091205.1:21379577-21419577 GCF_040958095.1 Procambarus clarkii
TCATTTATGCAAGTGGGGTGCAATATCCATACTTTTTTGGGGAAATAAGACGTAATTGCTATTTTATCTCTGAGAGCCTCAGAAATCAATTTCAAATCAGAGAATTTCTGGGTCTTCCTGAGATCCAAAATACCTTGAGGCTGAGAGCAAGGAACACGTCTTGAGAGGAAGTTGGTCTCAGGTGAAGTCGCACGGTTGACGGAACAACAAAGAGAGAAAAACCGTGGAATTTGGCAAATAACAAAAATTTCGAGATTGTGTTTCTTTAGGAGAGGAAATAAGCAGAAAGGACGCAGAAATACTGCTTCGAGGATCAAAGGAACAGAAATGTGTGTGTTGGGGTGCTTCATTGTCTAAATTCATGTTCATGTTTCATTATTCGTACCATGATACTCATTCCTATATCGTGACATATCACCATGATCTGTCCTGAAACTATCATCTGCTTTCATTAACGCAATCCAACAGTGTTGCTTGTGATGCAGCAGTATTGAGCAGTAACACAGCTTGTGAGTTCTGTTAGCAGACTAAGATCTCTCCTTCTCCAAAGCTCATCTTAAGTTTTCTTCTTCTTTTTTTTGTAATTGAAGCTTGATCTATCATTCAGTATCAAACAGTGTCCTAAGATTCTGCTAACTGAAGAGGAACGAAGGGGTGATTATGAGTATATGAAAACAAACACTTACTTCCTATTTCAACATCCAACTTACACCCAGGTGTGTGTCCTGCTATCAAGAAGAGATAGAGAGATAACTATCAGATTACACTCTCCACCGCACCAGACAATCAGCTAAAATTCAGGACAGGATTATCTTGTCCTTTGGATCCAGAAAACATTTCTCGTTACTCCTTGATGGAAAATACATTTCTGCAATTTTCACTTGACATTAAAACTCATTATGCATTCTAGGATGACAAGTTTGGCTTTAGTAAAACACAAATTTATAGTACAAAATGAACTTTGTAGTGATAGAATACAAGCTCCTTCCTCTCCCCTTTGTGGATAAACCAAGATCAATTGATAAAAAATGTTTCCTCACTAATAACTTATTTGTATTTGCATCCGGAAATTGTAGCAAACGTCCGCTGCAGGTGATTTAAAATATGAAAAAATGAAAAAATCCGAATAATATATATATATATATATATATATATATATATATATATATATATATATATATATATATATATATATATATATATATATATATATATTTATTAATATTTTTGGATGCAAACACCTTAAAAGCCTACAAAAATACACTCAGAAAACTATGAAAATGTCAACACATTGTTATACATGCAAGTATGTGGTAATGAATATATATGTAATTGTAATATTTCTTGTATATATTTTTCGTCATCCAATAATTATTTCATGCATATTTCAAAGTAATTAGCAGAGTATTGAGGCGTGTAGGCATTTACGCAAGATGTCTGGGTGATTAAGACATGGGTAATTAAGAATTAAGATGTCTGGGTGATTATGACATGGGTAATTAAGAATTAAGATGTCTGGGTGATTAAGATGTATGCAACTATTAATCTGTTATCCTCATTTGTCCAGACCATTAAACACTAATTTATGGAGTCAGACTAAAATTGCTTTATAAAATAACATAACGTCAAACGACTTGAGAATGGTCCAGGACGGACCGAAACGTCGTCGTCCCTTCACCTTCTAGTGTGTGGTCTGGTCAACATTCCTCAGCCACGTTATTGTGACTCATTGCCTGCATATCATAATTATTCGCAAATCTCGTAATTTTGTTATTTTATGTTTTATTTTGTTCTATATATACATTGCAAGTTACCTGTATCGTGAAAAGTTTCAAACTTGATATGAAAGAAAACGTCGAACAGAATTCTAGTGTTGATCCTTGCATTTACGACTAAATCATTACTGTGTCCCCCGTAGTTCACCCGATGTATTTTATCAAGTTAAATTGTTTGGCTGCAGTTTTGATGTGTTATCCAGCTTTTGTAAAATGTTTCTTGTGTTATAAAGCTGGATTCAGAGCTCTGGGGATTGAGCCTTCTTAGTGAATTGTGAAGTTAATAGATTTTACGTTAAGTTCATGTTTAAAGCACCATCTTGGTGTGTGTACTTGAACTAGCCTGCAAGCTCTGTTAAACAATTATCATTAGGATCTAGACACTGTAAAATATTGTATCCAACGAAACATTGCACTGAAGTAATTCCCTTGAGAAGGTTTTTCCATAAGGGTACTGATATCTATAACTTTTAAATTAAATCTCAGAAACAACAACTTTTTTTCCACGATACTAATATTTAAAGATGAGAATCTGTTCAAACTCTAATTTTTTTTTCAAAACCTGCATGTTTGATCAAGAAAACAGACCCATTGTGGCGAGATAATCAATTGTTATAATGCTTACTCTGAACTTGACAATCTGAAGGTGAGATTAAACAATCATGAATGAGAAAGGGAAAAATTCCCTCTCTCTTCACAGGTAAGAGAAAGGTTTCAATATTGAAATGATAATAATTATACCATAGCTGAACAAAAAAAGAAAATGAAGTACAAATTAGAATTTAAGTTTGTTAAGGTCTACAGGCAACGTAGCATGGTTAAGCAGGGGCAGTATGACGTTGGAGTAAGTGAAATGTGGTGGGATGTATCCGTAGACTTCTTCAAATACGATGTTCCTTACACCTGCAAAAAAAGGAAAATGTGCAAACAAAAACAGACACACACACACACACACACACACACACACACACACACACACACACACACACACACACACACACATACACACACACACACACACACACACACACACACACACAAACATACACACACAAGGTCTTGCGGCCAAGTACACAACGGCTCCTGGTCGGAGTCCTAAGATCCCACATTAGAATCCCAGCCGAGACAGAAACAAATGGGCAGAGTTTCTTTCACCCGATGCACCTGTTCACCTATAATTTCCTTAGCATTAGGAAAATAATGCTGATTGGATACTGAAGAAGACGTGTCATGGGGACACTGAAGACATGGGGACCTCGATAAATCATTCCTATAATTATTATTTATTTGGTGAATTTGTAAAAGTTTGTCAGATTCTATTCAACAAAAGCCTTCAATTTATTCCATTCATTTCAACATTTCGCCAACACATGGAATTTTAATTTATATAAGATTTACTCACTTCCAAGTAACGTAAATGTCAATATTATTTACACATGTAAATTGTTTGTATTTCCTGATGATTTCGGAATATTTGATTTAATAATTTATTATAAAATTTGTGTTGGAAATTTAATATAGATTTGTAAACCGCGTATATCACGTCATTTTGGGAACAGAACTCTGATTGACGAGATGATGTTAACATTAATATCATTATTAAATTGTTAACATTATTAATTTGATAACATTATTAATTTGTTAACAGTGTATGTTAACATTATTAATTTGTTAACAGTGTATGTTAACATTATTAATTTGTTTACAGTGTTATTTAACATTAATTTTTTGTTAACATTATTAATTTGTTAACAGTGTATGTTAACATTATTAATTTGTTAACAGTGTTATTTAACATTAATTTTTTGTTAACATTATTAATTTATGCATCTGATTATTAGTGATAATGTTTGCCATGTTATCACCGATTAAAATCATGTTTATAGTTTTATCTCATGAGTAATTGCAAGAAAATGACTGATGTTGAATTCTGGGGGAAGAAATTCCTTGCAGCAAAATTGCATACCTCGTGAATAATTAGTGAATACACCAAGCTTAGTTCCTTTCACAGTTCCATAATGTATTTCTTATTATACATTTTATTTTGTGAATTCATAATGAGCATTGTAATAAATGGCCAAGTTAAGTGGTATGCAATACCAGGGAGGGGAGGGAGAGAATCGTCAGGGGAAAGCGATAGGGTATTACGACTATATAGCACTTAGAAGGGGTCAGGATAAGGATTTGGGATGGAACGGGGGGGAAAGGAATGGTGCCCATCAACTACTTGCACGGTCGGGGATTGAACGCCGACCTGCATGAAGCGAGATTCATTCAATAATAGCATAAGATACAGAATATTAACAATGAATTAGTGAGACAAATGTGTACCAATGAATCTACTCAAAGGAATCTAATCAAATTAACTGTTCTCCTTCCATTATCCTAGGTTAGGTTAGGTTAGGTTAGGTTAGGTTAGGTACCATCCTGATCTCCTTTAACTACTGGTGTGTGATTTGGTAATTTGAATACGATCATTGGTACACATTTGTCTCACTAATTCATTGTTAATATTCTCTATCTTATGCTATTATTATCCATGTACAGGCCTATTGGCCCATAGGATGTTGCTCCTATTCATATCCACCCAATCCCAGTCATAAATTTTTATCATTGTACCTCACTTGAACTTCACCTCTCTCCTGCCTATATATGTGTCCAAATAACTTTACTTGTTACTCACCCTTCTGAAGATGTATAATTAAATACGAAAGTACTTAAGGAAATTCCTGTTTCAATTCTTCCTCCGTGGTCTGACACTGTCACATTTTTCATCATTTTCTTGATTTACACACACACACACACACACACACACACACACACACACACACACACACATATATATATATATATATATATATATATATATATATATATATATATATATATATATATATATATATATATATATATATTATTGCAACCTTATTTATACTGATCATAAACCACTCATTTATGGAGTCGGGGTAAAAAATTATAGTATGGAAAATCCTAAGATCACTATTCGCAAGCCTCGTAATGCTTTATTGCATGTTTTACTTGTCGTCGTCTCGTCATCTTCTGGTGTGTGGTTTGGTCTTCATGTATTTGTTTTATTCGTTACAAGATACTTGTATCGCGAAGCCTTTTAAACTTATACAAAGGAAAAACTCTAACAGAATTCTCCTGTTGATCCTTGCATTTGCGACTAAATCAGTATTGTGTTGCCCTAGTTTAACAAATATAACTTAATTTAACAATTTAATCAAATTAAATTGTTTGCCGTAGTTTTAATGTGGTTATCCAGGTGTTGTTAAATGTGTCTTGGCTTGTGATCCTAGTTGCAAAGTTCCAGCCGCTGAGTCTTGATAGCGGATTGTGCAGTTAAAACATTTTACATTACATTTAGGTAGACGATGAGTCTCAATAACGTGGCTAAAGTATGTTGACCAGACCAAACACTAGAAGGTGAAGGGACGACGACGTTTCGGTCCGTCCTGGACCATTCTCAAGTCGAAACGTCGTCGTCCCTTCACCTTCTAGTGTGTGGTATGGTCAAATTACGTTTAGGTTTAGTTGCATCATCTGGATGAGTGTTTATTTGATGGTGACTCCATGCAATGTAAAACCTTTACCGTTTGGGCTTATTCTCTTTAAATTATTGCATCCATCGAAACACTAGACTGTTCCCTTGAGAAGTTTTTTCTTCATAATCCGGTACTGTTATCTACCGCCCAGCTCTGTTGAAGCTCACAGGAACACTAACTTTTTTCCCCACAATATTAATATTTAAAGAGAAAACTCTGTTGCAACTGTAATATTTTTAATAAAACCTGCAGACTTGGTCAAGAAAATAGACCCATTGTGGGGATATAATTCTTTGTTATAATGTTAACTCTGAACTAGATAAACATTAACTAGAATTTAATAGTTATCAATCAGAACCTATTCACAGGGAGCATGAAGGTCTATATATTAAAACGATAATAAATGTCCCATAGCTGAATATGAACAAAATAAAGTATATTGTAGTAATTAAGTGCATTATTGTGTGCGGGCAAAGTTGTATGGTAAAAAATGTAAATAAAATAAGTAAGTGAATTGTGATGTGTTTTACCCGTAGATTTCTTCGTCCGGTGTTATGATTTGCATACCTAAAAACATACAAATGCATTAACAATTAGATATTCACACACACACACACACACACACACACGCACGCACGCACACACTCACGCACTCAAGCACACACAAACACATACACACAAAACAAACACACACACACTCACAGGCCGAAAGAGCAAAGCTCAACCCCCGCAAACACAACTAGGTGAATACACAAGAAACAGACACAAACACACACAAACACAGGAAGGAGTCTGGTAGCTGAGTGAACAGCGCGAGGGATCTCATAATCCTGTGGCTCGGGTTCGATTCCCAGACTAGGCAGAGACAAATGGGCAGAGTTTCTTTCACTCTGATTCCCCCTGTTACCTAGCAGTAAATAGGTACCTGGGAGTTAGACAGCTATTACAGGCTACTTCCTGGGTGTGTGTGTGGGGAAAAAATTGAAACATTAATAGTTAGTAACAGTTGATTGATTGACAGTTGAGAGACGGGCCGAAAGAGCAGAGCGCAACCCCCGCAAGCACATCTAGGTGTATACAACTAGGTGAATACACACACACACCCGCGCACACAGTCTCTTATTTAGGAACACTAGGGCATTTCAACAATATAGGAAGTCTACATTATGCCTACCTCCGACTCATTCTCAATTAAAATACTAATTTAAATTACCAATAAACTTTTTGCAGCTGTAAACTAGCATTGTATCTATTAAATTAATTAACCAAATAATTGAAATCAGCTTGAAAAATTAAATAATTCAAACATTAACCACCCTCTACTCAGCTTATATTATTTGAGTCAAAACTAACATAGACATTTGATCAACCCTAACCAAACCTACCTAACCCAACCTAACCTAACCATCCTATTCTAACCTAATAAAAGTAATTCAGTAATTCATGTTCCTAATATAATTTATTATTATTGTTAGAAAAGAACCAATCTGGAAAGAAATATTTTAAAATAACGAAAATCATTCTTCCCGTTAGGCACATCGGAATTATTTATATATATATATATATATATATATATATATATATATATATATATATATATATATATATATACATATATATATATATATATATATATATATATATATATATATATATATATATATATATATATATATATATATATATATATATATATAATGTGTGTGTGTCTGTGTGAAATCACCTAGTTGTGCTTGCGGGGGGTTGTGCTCTGGCTGTTTGGTAAAAGAACCAGAGAAAAAATTTAAAGAAAATAAGAAAAATGTGTGTGCGTGCGTGCGTGTGTGTGTGTGTGTGTGTGTGTGTGTGTGTGTGTGTGTGTGTGTGTGTGTGTGTGTGTGTGTGTGTGTGTGTGTGTGTGTGTAGACATATACCGAATCAGACCCGAAGACGTGGAACTGCACTATTTTTAGAAATCTCTGACAGATCATTAGGTAAATTTCGCATCCAAGTTTTTATCCTCCCGGTGGAGGATTCGATCTATTAAGAACTTTCTCTCCTCTCCCCGCGGGCCCAACTTGTCGTCACCTTCCAGGAAAATAATAGAGAAGACTGGAACGAGAAGTTAGAGGCATTAAGTATGGCTTCTTGAAAGTACTCCTCGAAACCTTGGGACAAAATAAAGTACTTAATGAAATTGATTCATTAAGAGATCAACTAAGTTCTGCAGTTTTGTAAGTAATAATAATGACAGTAATATTAATTAGAATAATAGTAATGAAATATTAATAATAAGATATTAATATACACAATCCAAACTATGGAGCTATAGATCGTAAAGATGTATAAAACCGGTAATTGTTGTTCGTAGAATAGAAGCAATTGAAGCTACCGACCAATTAATTCCTTCAATTATTACTTCAATTATTGAAGCAAATAGGTATTGAAGCTATCAACCGAGTTGTTAATTTGCATCGTGTGTCTTCCTGCCATCTGTCGAGAGCATATTTTTGTATTTGTCTAATATGGTTTCTCGAATTGTCATAGACATTTTTGTATCGGAAGACTGTTTTCTTTTGTTGCGACTAAATGGCCCTTAGGAATCATACTGATTCGCAGATCATCTGGATTCTTTCTTCATATATTTCACTGCTGACGCTGAATGCCTTATCACACTAAACAAACAGGTATGCGGCTCCTGAGTCAAAGTTACTTTGGACTGAGTCATCATTCGAGGGTGTTGATAATTGGAAATATATCATCCTGATTATGCAATATGTAGTCTAGTGTGAGACTGAACGTTGGTTCGAAACCCCTCCTTTAGGGTGAGATACAACAGTGTCACTCTATCTTCCTTTTATCGCCATTATTATACTCCTGGTTCAGTGTGTCGAGCGTTATATTGATCATTGATCAATATATCGTTGCTTGGAAGGTGTCCGGATATAAATGTCTCTGATGGATCATTTCCACGAGTTAGTCTGAAACTTATGTAAGAATCTCTATGAAGATACGAATGGTTTAGATAATGGTCTCGCTTCAATTATGTTTACTATTATAGAAATAAAAGTAAATTGCAGGCGATGCGTCACAATAACGTGGCTGAAGTATGTTGACCAGACCACACACTAGAAATTGAAAATGGTCCAGGACGGACCGAAACGTCGTCGTCCCTTCAATTTCTAGTGTGTGGTCTGGTCAACAAAAAAGTAAATTATTGCATACGAATAATAATTTATTATTGACTATCTGTACCCATTCCTATATAATCACCATTCCCGTTCATCATATCACTTCCTTGGTAATAAAAAGAAGATAATAACATTTTCTAAACGTTTATTTCACACTTTTTGTTTTTAACTCCGTTGAAGAGACGAAGAGAATATATTTAACAAGATAAAATATCTTCTGAAGAACTGACGAGCCTGTGAACGTATAACTGGGGTGTTGTGGACTCAGTTTATAGTGTGAAGCGACGTGCCTATATTCTTTTTCTATCCTGAGCTAATGGGCTGTCAAGTGAATCAGGTGTGTCTAGAGGGGACAGACAGAGGGGAGATGGGAGGGGGGAAGTTAGATATAAGGGAGGTGGGGGGGGGGGAGTAGGCCAAAAGGGACGAGTTAGATGGTGCGAAAGAAAAGTTAGAAGGAAGGGGGCGAGAGCCAAAGAGAGTTAGACAGAGGGGAGGGGAGTTTAGTAGAGGGGAAGGAATTTACGAAGCTGGGAGAAGGAAACAAAGAAAGGGAGGGTTGAGACAGAGGGAAATGGAGGGGAGGAGTAATCAGACACAGGAGAGGTGCAGGAATGTCACAGAGGGAAGAAAGGGGTAGATAGACAGGAGACGGAATTAAACAGTAGAAAAGAGAGGAAGATGAAACGATAAAAGAGAATAATAAATAGATAGAGCGAAGGTTTACGTGACAGATGAATGTAAAGAGAGAATTCGATGTAAAGGAGATTAGATAGAGAGATCGAAACTTGACGATACCATATTCGATAAAAATTAATTCCAGTATTCATGTTACGAGTTCGTTTCCTCTTTGATCACATTAGTATGTCTTCATCTTCGAGTAATGGGTTATTAAATAGTATATCCACAATTTGGTTACTTCTGGCGGTGTGGGTCCAAGGCAAGCTGTTTACAAGCACCCAACATCCCAATACGACAGTAAGTTTAGCGTCAATATGTTCAAAATCTGAACTTTTGCACATCCAATATTCCCCAATTCATCGTACTGTGGAATCGGCTTGGCGCTTTCCCACTGATAATTCCCTCCCTCATCGTATTAAGATTAATGCTAAACATTGCTTGACACAAATAGAACTTAGAATCAACACAGATTTCTCAGCAACATATCTTTCCAAACGGGAATGATCTCTTAACAAGCAGGAGGCAACATATTTTTCTCGACAGGAATCAACATCTCTTCCTAAACGGAAACCAGCACCAATTTGTAAGAGCAAATCAGCGTCCATCAAATGTCCACAGCATTTCAATTCATCTTTCCATAATTGCAACCAATTATTGATCACCATTACGACCAAATATAACCAATAAACTGCTCTTCAGCGGCCAACACGAAGCAATATTAAGTTATTGGGTAAAATATTAACTCAATTACATAGATTTTTTTTGCATTAGCTTATGAAAATTCATGAATCTAATAAGACTTGAGGCATCGTGTGAAAAGTTACTTCAGTGATTTCCCCTGAGAGCTAAATCCTCGCTGGTTAATTTGAAGAGATCAGGTCAATAGGTTTTACATAACTTATTTATATATAATATATATATATATATATATATATATATATATATATATATATATATATATATATATATATATATATATATATATATATATATATACTAGGATTGGTACCCAATGGCCTCCGGGATAGTCTGTCTCTACTTCTACTCGCCATTTCACCTCTATTATTTTCCTTTATCCCCCACCTGTCCGACAGACAGATAAACAGACATTTTATCAGAGTAAACTAGTGAGGTTTGGCTCTAAACCCAGCAAATTGCCTTGAAAGTAACGAATGTCATGTATGGCTTCATATGCCCCCTCTGGAGCAGTCAGCTCCAACGATCGTTTAATACAACATCAGGCAAGGACACATCTCTCTCAAAGTGCCTGATATTGAGGAAAGACCAAGGCTCTGTCAAAGATTACGTCGTTCGTCACACAACCTGACTTACCGGGCCGGTCGGCCGAGCGGACAGCACGCTGGACTTGTGATCCTGTGGTCCTGGGTTCGATCCCAGGCGCCGGCGAGAAACAATGGGCAGAGTTTCTTTCACCCTATGCCCCTGTTACCTAACAGTAAATAGGTACTTGGGTGTTAGTCAGCTGTCACGGGCTGCTTCCTGGGGGTGGAGGCCTGGTCGAGGACCGGGCCGCGGGGACACTAAAAAGCCCCGAAATCATCTCAAGATAATCTCAAGATAAGATAAACCGGAAATTTTCTGACCAGCAAAACCATGGTCTTTGATCCTAGTTGTTTGGTCAATGTCAGGAGGCCTTTGAAAGAGATGTTGCCTTGCCTATACATCAAAGGATCTTCGAAGCCTGACATTCCCTGATAGGAGACGTAAAGGCATGCCCGACATTCGTCTCTTTCAAGGCGTTTTGATGAGTGTCTGGAGACTTCTTCGTGAGGAAATTGGCGGTCGTTTTTGCTCTTGTGGTAAAAGATGGACTATATCTTGTTGTGAGCATCAGATGGAGTCACGTTGCTGTAAACTATTTTTCAGGGTTCGTTCCTTTAAAAAAAACATTGCCATGATTATTTTTTGTTGTTGGTAAGGATCTTTCTGACGATTATCTAGCTTGGATATTCATATCTATTTTCTGATATATTTAATTTATTAATATGTTCAAACGATATCAGTTCAATCCAAAAGAAATGTATGAAAATTTTGGATTTAATTAGCAAATACTGACATATAGAAGTGGAAAAGATGCATTGTCCCTCTCCCAATAATAATATGATCAAATCCACAGGGGCCTTGATGAGGCTTCGAACCTATGCACTGCGTGTTCCTAGAAGCTCCTTAGTCAACTGTACCACGCCATGGTAAAAAGAATTGCTACCTGGAGTCGACTAAGCCGCGTCTGGAAATACCCATCGCATAGGTTCGAACCCTCATCATGGCCTCATCAGTTTCTGAATTTAAGAAGATATGTTCTAAAATAACTGATCAAACAGGAATAATCGCTTAACCTTATTTCCACATGTACAGAAATTCTGTGAATATGTCACGTCAACTTCAGCATCGACAAGGCAATTATATCAGCTGAATGAAATAACAATAATACTTCGCTTCAGTAACGCTGAATTGCTGATGTGATCAGTCAGCAAACAGTGACCACCTCATGAAACTTTCACAACACACACACACACACACACACACAAACACACACACACACACACACACACACACACACACACACACACACACACACACACACACACAGATATTAGAAAGAACTTTTTTAGTGTCAGAGTGGTTGACAAATGGAATGCATTAGGAAGTGATGTGGTGGAGACTGACTCCATACACAGTTTCAAGTGTAGATATGATAGAGCCCAATAGGCTCAGGAATCTGTACACCTGTTGATTGATGGTTGAGAGGCGGGACCAAAGAGCCAGAGCTCAACCCCCGCAAACCCAACTAGGTGAGTACACACACACACACACACACACACACACACACACACACACACACACACACACACACACACACACACACACACACACACACACACCGCTCTGGATATATCAGTGCTATTAAACACTGATGTCAACACGGTCGTTGCTTGCTCGGTCAACCCAGGTTCTTAAAGTTAGTTCACAAACGCCTCAGTAACCACCAGTGATCGATAACCGAATTTGATCATATTCCATGTGATAATTACAAAGGTGTCCTAGATACCAGTTTAACTGTTTGGCAGCTCTTGTTGTTATCCTTCTTGATATCGTCATCAGAGTAGTTTATCTTCTTGCTGAGTTGCTCACCTATTTGCTTAATCACTCAACTACTTGATGAGCCACGATTACATGCAATGTATTTAATTAATTGGTATGACTTTGGTGTTGTTCTTTTCATGATTTCCTCCTAAGTATCACTTGGGCTAGACGGTAGAGCGATGATCTCGCTTCATGTAGGTCTGAGTTCGACCCCCGATCGTCCAATTGGTTGGGCATCATTCCTTCCTTTAGATCCCTCCCGTCCCATCTCAAATCCTTATCCTGACCCCTTCCAAGTACTATATAGTCGTAATGGGTTGGTGCCTTCCTCTCATAATTCCCTCTCTTCTAAGTCGAAGTAATTAAACTTACCTAATGACTAGGGCATCCTCGAACCATAGCACACATCTGTCTTCCGTCTCATTTCCGATTTCAGCATTATAAAGTGTTCATCCCAGCCCGTCTGACTCACAATTACCTGTCAAGGAATCAGAGTTGAACCTTTAACACGGTGCTCCAGTCAACACTAGCAATAATTAACAGTTTCCACAGAAGATTCCCATTCGTGCAACAATCCTCCCTGATTGATAAATAAAATTCTTCAAGTTGCAACTTATACGTCAATGACACTTTTTGTTGACAATTGAATGCCTAGCAAACTACACCAATTGGGTGAGATACGTGGATGGTGATCACAGTCCTGGCTTACAGCTTACAATTTGTTTAAGGGATTGTGTGTGTGTGTTACGATAGTTTAAAGGATTGGATTCAATGCAAGTAGGTTCAGTGAAGCCTTTGTTGAATATTGCCTTTTCGACCAAAAATTTACGATCTTTCAGATACATAATTATTTAGCCTCAGAGCAGTACAACATCTGATTACAGTGATTCAAACTCCAGCAGACATACATAGCATGCGATTACAGTAATTAGTAACCAAATGAACGAGATTAATAAGCCGGACTAGCCAAAATACGTGCAAATATGCAGTTTAAATAAGCCTGATATCCTTCAAATGAAGCAAACCTATTATCACACTCTACAAATGAGGATCATCTTCGAAGAATTTTACAAGGAAAAGCACATCTCTAAAACAAATCCACTGCTACAGATCTCAGTATTAGCAAACGACCAGCGCAGGTGTCTCACTCGTACCTCGTGTGTGGCGCAGATCTTAGCAAAACAGATCTCTGCAGCTGGGGGTGATGTGCAGGTCCCTCAGGCCAAGATCTTGCACTCTGTTTCTGACGTTCTCGTGCGGATTACAAGGGATTATCCTACGTCTTCCTCCAGAATATTGTTTACGTGTTGAGGGAACCAATTTGGAAATTTTCCAGAACGTTAACTTGAATTACCATTTACTGATTTCCTCATAATTGAAGGAGGAGAATTAGAAGCAGAGAGAAATGGAAATTTTAGACAATTGAGAGATAGAAAAAAACAAGAGACAGAGAGGAGAGATAGGACAGTGGATTGGAATAATGATAGACTGATACTCGTGTAGACGTACAAATAGTCGGACATCTTAACTTGCAAAAAGGCACACACACACACACACACACACACACACACACACACACACACACACACACACACACACACACACACACACACACAAACACACACACATACACCTGTTGATTGACGATTGAAAGGCGGGACCAGAGAGCCGAAGCTCAACCCCTGCAAGCACAACTAGGTGAGAATACACATTCCACACAAATTCACATACAGACAGCTGATATAACAGGCTTTCCTTTAAATGTATTTAGTATAAAATAAATCTCAAATTATTAATTACATAAAAACAATTGTTTAAACTTAATCTCACTTAAGATAAATCTCTACCAACTGCACTTGACAATGAGGAGGAGACACATGTTACCGTTAAAGTTTAATATTAGTAGAGACATTATTAAATTTATTTAGGCTTGTAAATCATTTACATACGAGTCAGGGGGAAAAGAACATAATACATGTAATTTTGGTTAGCGTATGCAAATTCACAGAGTAATGCAGGTTAATTACGTTAATTACCTCTTAATTACCTATGTGGGCATAATATTGGACTGTATATTTTGTACTATTTTGACTGTAAGGTGAGGAAGACGAGCTATATACAGGTGGCGTTACAAAAATTTATGTTTGGTGTAACATTCTACGTTACTCTGTATCTAATTTGTGGGTTAATAAGTTGTGTTGATTGCTGGGCTTAAGTGTGCAGTTACACATTAGTGACACGTTCATTGCAGGGTTAATATTAGCGGAACTGAGAGAAGGGAATATCTTCATGGACACAGTCTAGTTATGTGTGTTGGTTTAATATCACGAGATTTGTCAGTTTGCTTCCTCCATTACCTGTACGGAGTCTCCCATTTGCTAGTCTCAATCTCGAAACAATTTTGAACATTCTCTTTGATCATTGTATTATTACATTATTACGCTAATAGTTTGGTCCACGTGATTTATAATGTTGAGCGTATTATTCAATTCGGAATTAATGTATTTGTGTAGAAGTAGGTTTCCAGTATCTTATATCAGGTCAGGTCGGAGAAGCAGTCTCCGTGGTGTAGTGGTAAGCTTCTGTTTAACGCAACAGTAAAATGTGTACTTGGATGAAAAAACGATTCTTCGCACCAGGGGATCGTATTCCAGGGACCATAGGATTAAGGACTTGCCCGAAACGCTACGCGTACTAGTGGCTGTACAAGAATGTAACAACTCTTGTATATACCTAAAAAAAAAAAAATATGCTCACTCGTAACTGAGTTTATTAGCCAGGGTGGAGAGTCCTCCTGGTATTCAGTTTCCTGTTTTATGTAAATATTCGGGAAGAATGTTGTCATGCCATACCAGTGTATCGGTAGTGGATATTCGAATGTGAATATTTTCTTAAAAGCATCTAGATTAACTCCCAGTAAAGTTCAGTGATATTAGTTTTGTTATTATATTTCTTGTATAGTAAATCTTTTTATTTAAATTGCTACGATCTGATCATTTTCAGTTTAAGTTATTAGTATTATTCTGAGAGTCATGTAAATAGTGGAAGCCTGGATCGTAGAGTATCATTTAGAGTAAACTTTGACCCATGGGGTTATAATTTCATGGAACCACCTACCAGTCGAAGCCGTAATTGTCAAAACTGTTTTAAATTTTAAAATCCACCTGGAAAATATCATCAGGGCAAATAGGGGGACGTTCGACAAGCCGCCAGCTTCCTGTCCTCGTTGGGGCCACCAGGGTTAGTAGCTCTCAGGTAAGTCAGGTAATTCATTCAGCTAAGTGATTACAACAACATGTTCACTCAGTAAAATAGCAACGAATTCCTCTCTTTACATTATAAAATTATGACTCAACCTCAGTAAATTCTCGCTCACTAAAAGCACGCAATAATACCGGTTAAAATTGGAGTTTCTGTCATTTGCTCGTAACGGTAAGGCAATTAAATTAGCAAAACATGCTCTTGTAATGGCTTAACAAGTCACTGCCATGCCAATAATACAGCAGTCCTTCAAAGAAACTAAATATAAATGATTTTATCTGAAAAACTTATGCAAATGTACATATTTATATGCTGTATAAATTATATAATTTATATCATGCGATAGAATGTCTGTATATGACTGTTCGTTTATCTGCCTGTCCAAAGTTGGAGGCCAGACGGTTGAGGCTAGTCTCACCCAAATTGGTGGAGGGAATGGTGTGTGGTGCGGGATGAACATAGGCCAGTCGAGGCCGCTTAAATTCAAGAGGGAACAACGTGTCATAGTGACTCTGAAGTCGATTTTTGGCACTGATTGTCGACTAACCCTGTAAATAATTTGTAAACAAAAAATTCAGATAAATACAATATTGCATATTATTATAAATAAATTGACATGGAAAATTTGCAGAATATTTATATTATTCATAAATCGGCCGTACTCCTATAAAACACGAAATTAAATAAAGCCCCACCAACCAAAGGCCGACACATTCAAAGTCACACTGATAAAAAGCAGATAGAGAACTATTTTATATGAAACGAAACTTCAAAACATTTTTCTTATTGTAATATACAATATTATTGACTGATTTCGATAAAATATACATAAATTTATCTTACTCAAAATTCAGCTGTACTACCATAAACACATAATTTCAATACTGTGTCCTCTCCTCCCACTTCATACGAAAGCCAATCCATCAACTTTCCATAGATACGTAACAAAGGGGTAACTATTTAGTTTAAAAATATAAAAAAATAAAAAAATCTGATAGAGGCAGAGAGACATAGAAAAGAAGGAAGAAAGAGAGTGAGAGATACAGTAGTAAAAAGAGACATATAGATAGAGAGATTGAGAGAGAAAAGAGAGAGAAGTTGGGAGGGAGATAGAGATACAGAGGTAAAAAGAGACATATACATAGAGAGATTGAGAGAGAAAAGAGAGAGAAGTTGGGAGGGAGAAAGAGATACAGAGGTAAAAAGAGACATATACATAGAGAGATTGAGAGAGAAAAGAGAGAGAAGTTGGGAGGGAGAAAGAGATACAGAGGTAAAAAGAGACATATACATAGAGAGATTGAGAGAGAAAAGAGAGAGAAGTTGGGAGGGAGAAAGAGATACAGAGGTAAAAAGAGACATATACATAGAGAGATTGAGAGAGAAAAGAGAGAAAAGTTGGGAGGGAGAAAGAGAAAGTGAACAGATGAAAAAAACAGACTAAAAGCAGGAAGCGAGAGAGAGAGACAGACAGACATACTGAAATATAGTTCAGAGAGTCTCTGCGCTCTCTAGTCCAAAAGTGGAAAACATTTTCTTTTGTTTAAACTTCGTCACCAGTTGTCACATCAACCTGTATTTTGTCGCTCGTCTGCATGTTGGAATTAAATGTATTTCTCTGGCTTCATTTGATCTAATAGCTTAGTGGACTTTTTCTGTTTTGTCTCATGGTGTTTCGTTTTATGTTTTCGAGGATTTTGTTAATTTGGGAAAACTTTCCATCGTTGATTTTTTGCTTTTATTCGTGTTTACGTGTTTTCATTTACACGCTCTGGTGACTCTCTCTCTCTCTCTCTCTCTCTCTCCCTCTCTCTCTCTCTCTCTCTCTCTCTCTCTCTCTCTCTCTCTCTCTCTCTCTCTCTCTCTCTCTCTCTCTCTCTCTCTCTCTCTTTCTCTGTCTCTCTCTCTCTCTATCAATCTATCTATCTATCTATCTACGTACATGCCTATCTATCAGCTGTTATCACTTTCCCGTGTTTACACCCATCATTACAAAACAATATTAAGACAATATTAAGATATCAAGATAAGTTTCAAAGTGTCCAGCGTTAGATTAAATGTCTGATATATTTTCTCAGCATTTTTAGCCACTGGGTGAGCATTGAGAGCAATCAATGTTAATAGTTACAAATGATATATATAAGCCATTTGTTTGCCCCTTAGCGACAGAAAAAGGCAAACTGTACCCTTTTTCGGACAGGAGAGAGACTGTGCACCACGACGATCTACCTGGCCTCGAACCCTGGCCAGGCCGGGACGACTGAACTCCGTTTATTCACTGTCCACCTCTGTTCTTTCAACAGATTATGGGGACCTGTAAGGAAAACCTATTTATAGTCACCTGGTTCTTCTCAGCAACTTGTGCTCGCGTGGGTTGAGATTCGACTCCCTGGGTTGGTCCTCTGAACCTACCTTGCGATCTTTTTCTTTCTGTTTCATGTTTGACTTCTCACAGCCATGGCATATTCCGGGATTCATTTAACGAATATGTATGTTTATGTGTGTTTGACGAATAAGTTAACTCCAACTGTCTCCCCTTGTTGTTGTTTTAGATTCAGCTGCTCCAAGTAGCACGGGCTATGGAGAGCCCGTAGTGAACTTACTTGGCACGGCAGCTGGGCTGTAACTTGTAAGGATCTGCCTCCCGTTTTTAGCTCTTTTCACTTTCTAATTATTTTTGCGCTGAAAAGGCGCTTCCTTACATAAGTGCGGCTCTTATGAGATTCAATTTTTCACGCAAATAATATCGTCCCCTGACCATCCTGAACATTATTTTTGGTGTCCGCTTTTGTTTCTACATTCCCGTGATGGTGAAATCTAGTCAACCTGCCTGTCAAGTTCAAGTTTAAATAAGTTCATTGAGACAAGGAAAAAAATACATCTCAAAGGGATAGAGTAGCTTAGGCTATTTCTACCCCCCAGACCTGTCTGTCTTCGTGGTTCAGTGAGCTAAGTTAAGTAACCACTCTTGAAGCTAGCCTATGGACTTTCCTCCTGCTCAAATTCAGGAAGATACAATTCCTTCATTCTGAAATGCTCCTGAAGTCTTCTCGATGACGCTATAATCATTGCAGCACTGGATTAATTTCACTAGCTTTTTTTCACATCATATGTGCAGCGTGAAAATAATTTAGCTGTATAGAGTCCTTGTGTTTCATGGCTCGTATTATTTACCCTCAGACTCTTCTCCAACAACGACGCCTTCCGGTGGCTACTGCTCCACCGGAAGGCGTCAAACAATATCTTATAAACATGGAAGATGAAATCTACCTACATCTCATTCTCCATATTTTTCTTTGGCATCACCTCGTCAGAGAATTTTGGAAAGTTTGTGGAGCATAACTTCCCTCGCTGGACCCGTGTTGATGTTTTGATTTTCAGTCTCTCTAACATCCTGCTAAAGATACTTAGTAATATTCTTAGCCCCTCTCAGGGCCTCTCAGCCTCTCTCTCAGCCCATCTTAGCACCTCCCAGCCCATCTCAGCCCCCAGGACTTCATCCTCAGCCCCTCCACACACCCCTATCAGACTCTCCCCTTCATTAACCCATTTCCATCTTACCCCCCCCCCCCCCCAATCTCCTTTTATTTCTCTCTGACACTCTCCCACTCGCTTCCATTCCTTCTCTGTCCGTCCCTGTCCATCTTTATCCTTCCCAGTGCCGGCCACTTTAATGTGACCAGTGTAATGGTACCAGGCACTCCTGTAGGGCCTGTGTAGAGGTACCAGCCACTCCTGCAGGGCCTGTGTAGAAGTAACAGCCACATGCAGGCGATGAGTCACAATAACGTGGCTGAAGTATGTTGACCAGACCACACACTAGAAATTGAAGGGACGACGACGTTTCGGTCCGTCCTGGACCATTCTCAAGTCGATTGTGATGAGGAGGTAGGGACAGGCAATAAATAGGCAAGAGAGAGCTGAGGAGGAAAGTCAGGTGTAGGGGATAGTAGTAATGAGAACTGCAGCAGGCCTATTGGCCCATACGAGGCAGCTCCTATTATAACCACCGAAGGAGATTAGAAATAGGAAAAAGAAGAGGATAGCAAGGGAGCGTGGGAGAAGACAATGAACAGAAAAAGGGAGAAGAGAGAAAGAAAAGGAAAGAGAAAGAAAGAAATGGAAGGGGGAAAGCTTATGTTAAGTCACGTTTGTTAGAAAGATTAGAGCATTTGAGTATATACTGTGAAAGAGAAGAGTCCACAGCAACAAAGCCAGGACTCAAGTTCATGTTGGGTACATTGTTTATAAGAGCCGATTCTACAAGACGGCGTCTGTGTAGAGTAGAGGCAGGAAAGAAAGTAACAGCCACTCCTGTAAGACCAGTGTAAAGGTACCAGGTACTCCTGTAGAACTTGTGTAGAGGTACCAGCCATTCCTGTAGGACCTGTGTAGAGGTACCAGCCACTCCTGTAGAACCTGTGTATAGGTGCCAGCCACTCTTGTAGGACCTGTGTAGAGGTACCAGCCACTCCTGTAGAACCTGTGTAGAGGTGCCAACCACTCCTGTAGGACCTGTGTAGAGGTACCAGCCACTCCTGTAGGACCTGTGTAGAGGTTCCAGGTACTCCTGCAGGACCTGTGTAGAAGTGCCACTCCTGCAGGACCTGTGAAGAGGTACCAGGTACTCCTGTAGAACCTGTGTAGAAGTGCCACTCCTGTAGAACCTGTGTAGAGGTACCAGCCACTCCTGTAGAACCTGTGTAGAGGTGCCAACCACTCCTGCAGGACCTGTGCAGAGGTGCCAGACAAGCGGTGGGAGCTTCACCTGCCGTTCAGGGCGGGAAAGAAAACATGCAACTTTAAAACTGTGCCATTTGTTGGTTCAGACTCCCGCCAAATTTATATTGCGTCCACAAGCTGTGTTTTTATGGCTGTTTTCTAAATTTATATTATTGTTTTCTAAAGAGGGATTGTATGGATATTTTTACGTAATTTAGATTTTTTTTGGAGTTCGAGAACAGTTGTTTTTTTGGATAATTAGTATGTTTATTTTTATGCTAACTACGTTGTTCATGATTGTGTTTACTTATTGTGTTAGTGTTTTGTTGAATAAATGCCTTTTATTAATGTTTTGATTATTCATAATGTGTTGACTATCTTTCTGCTCTCTTTCTCTCTCTTTCTCTCTCTCTCTCTCTCTCTTTCTCTCTCTCTCTCTCTCTCTCTCTCTCTCTCTCTCTCTCTCTCTCTCTCTCTCTCTCTCTTTCTCTCTCTCTCTCTCTCTCTCTCTCTCTCTCTCTCTCTCTCTCTCTCTCTCTCTCTCTCTCTCTCTCTCTAACAATTCTTGTAGATATATATGCATGAAAAACATGTGAATGGTAATTTGTACAGAAAGCATGAAATACACTGTCACTATAATGTCACAGAAGCAATGCATGTCAGGGCGCTCCCGACCGTGAAATGAGACCAGGAAACGTTACGAGGCTCGAACGTTCATTCCTGTGTCCAGCCCCGGCAACGTTGACACTCTCGAACGAACGCTTTCAACGTTTTTCTCTATCCGAAGCCGAGAAACGTTTCTTAGATTAGATGTTGGTTTATGTGTGACTAGATCTGGAACATTTTTTAGAACCGCGAACGTTTTTTTTATCTCTCTGGAAACGTTTATTCAAATATTTGTTTCTCCTTATGAATGTGTTTTCTTATCGAACGTTTACAAGCACATATATATGCGTGAATGATTACATGTGTATATGTATGCATTTATATATGAACGAATGAACTTTGCTCTAAATATATGTATTTATGTTATAAGCAAATATGCTGATTTGTATATAGGAAGGTTGGCATATCGGTCGTTATTGACGCATGAAATCTTCTGCGATTGAAATTAACTTCTCTTATCCAGGGAATGAGTAGCTCAATGCGTACATTCCCTCGGGGCACTCCTTGGAGTTAGTTGCAGCGCGATAGAGTAAATAACGATTAGCATTATCAGCCAAGGAGGGAGACACACATAATATAATCTTGGGGATGTATAATCCCCAAGATTATATGGTGTATGGTTGTATAATCTTGGGGATGATCTAGATGCCTCTCTGTGTCTCCTGAAGGGACGACGACGTTGGATAGATCTAAGAGGCTACACACTCCTAGAAGGGGTAGCCTCTTAGGTTATCAACGACGATGACCCACGTCGTCGTCCTACTCCTATACATGGTGTGGCAGGAGGAGGAGCTCCCTGGATACATTCGTGCGTGCTGGTTTCTCATTCACTGCCAGATTTATATCCGGGTGGATCGTCTATTTTTTTATTTTATCTTTTGCTTCTCGGGATCCAGATGAATTGAGACAAGTAAAATGAGTCGGACTTGATGACCGTGAAGGTTAAGACAGGTGGGATACACTATGACCCAAGTCTGTCGTTAGTTCTGGTACAGGTTTGGACACATAGCATGACCCAAATCTGTAGCTGATACGTGGATACAGGTCTCAATACACGAGAAATATTTATTTCCTATACAGTAACATTTCTGTCTCTGGAACATTTCTACTTAGAACATCTCTCTTGTAACGTGTAGCATTTATCTTTTCTCTGGAACATATATATCTACTTAGATATATATGTTCCATATATATCCACTTAGAACATTGTGCCGTTTCTGGCACATCTCTACAGGCTTTAGAACATCTGTACAGTTACTGAAAGATCATAAATATCCAATCATTAGAACCAAATCTCCAGACAGGGCAGCTAGACAAGTTAAATAGGAGAGGTAATATGCACAAAGCCGCGACTACGATGCCTGAACCACACTAGTCATCATATTGAAATATAAATTAAACTCACGTATATAAAAGATCAAATGAAGCATTTTATTTAAATAGTCTGCCATAGTGGGACTGAGCATCCAGAAAAAATTCCAAGAGGAAAATTTGTCAGTACCGAGAGACATTCCTTTCCAAGTGCGAGAGAAAACTTTCGAGGCGAATATTGGACTTTTCCTTTTTCTATTTTTTTTACTCGTCAAACGCTTCACCACCGAATATATATATATATATATATATATATATATATATATATATATATATATATATATATATATATATATATATATATATATATATATATATATATGTCGTAAATAGTAGCCAGAACTCACTTCTCAGCCTACTATGCAAGGCCAAATTTGCCTAGTAAGCCAAGTTTTCATGAATTAATTGTTTTTCGACTACCTAACCTACCTAACCTAACCTAACCTAACTTTTTCGGCTACCTAACCTAACCTAACCTATAAAGATAGGTTAGGTTAGGTTAGGTAGGGTTGGTTAGGTTCGGTCATATATCTACGTTAATTTTAACTCCAATAAAAAAAATTGACCTCATACATAATGAAATGGGTAGCTTTATCATTTCATCAGAAAAAAATTAGAGAAAATATATTAATTCAGGAAAACTTGGCTTATTAGGCAAATTTGGTCTTGCATATTAGGCTGAGAAGTGCGTTCTGGCTACTAGGTACGACATATATATATATATATATATATATATATATATATATATATATATATATATATATATATATATATATAAACATCTTATTCTGATTGTATTGTGTACATTTAAACTAGTTAGCGATCAAATTCAACATCACATCTAGCAACTCACGTATACCACACAAATTCTCATAATAAATCATTCTGCAACAGCTCAGCTCAGGTCAAGGCCTCTCCAACGTAAGGAGAAAGTCGACTCAAATACGACTCCGCGTCATATAAAGCCGCCATGACAGCATCCTAACTACTGCACCATAAAACTCCCCGTTATTATAATGGCGTGTAATTATATAAACTTTCCTGGCATTTAACTGTAACACAGTAAAAGAGAGTTAAAAAGGCTCTGATGACTCAGGGGGGGGAGGATTAACAGGAGCCTGTCATATGTTTACTAAAGATGTGAAGGATTGTCAATAGGTACCTGGGTGTTAGTCAGCTGTCACGGGCTGCTTCCTGGGGGTGGAACCCTGGTCGAGGACCGGGCCGCGGGGACACTAAAAAGCCATGAAATCATCTCAAGATAACCTCAAGATAACCACTGGGGGATACACAGGTCTTCTAGCAGTGAGAGATGAAGCCCAGTCCTTGTGAAGCAAGAATTGGGCTGCATTTGACGCAATGTCGATTAACATTGACTGAACGTCGATTACACGGACCCAACGTCAAAAACATTGACTCGACGTCGGTTAAGTTGATTCAGAGTTACTCGAGTATATTTTGCTCACCGGGAGAGAAAATGGGAGGAATTAAGAGAGAATATGAGGGAGGGAAGGAGGGAGAGGGAACGAGAGTGAGAGAGAGAGAGAGGGAGAGAACTGGAGGGTGAGAGAGAGACAGATGGAAGGGGAGAGGTCCAGGAGTGCCATTGCACTAGTCACTGTCATTCACTGACATACTCCACTCCTCATTTTCACTGACATACTTCACTCTCATCTGCGAATTAACTGATGTTTCATTTATGGATCTCACATCACAAGTGAATAAACTCGTCGGCCACTTCCAGAATTCCATCATTTACATTTATTTCCAACTAAATTCCCCCCTTCCTCTCTATCTTCCAATAAAAAAAATTAACTTTCATCCGTATTCACTATTAACACTCTTATCCCACAAACCTTATTGACATATCCAACTTGCCTTTACTATTCAGACTGCAAATGAATAAAGTGCGAATCTAGCTGAAGCTTCAAACAGACTCAGTTTGGTACAAAATAACTTAGATTATCAACGAAGGCGATTGTCCTTATTTTGAACTTCTGTATTGTGAGCTCACCGGTTCATTGTTTCAGTGATGAGCTGCAGAGAGAGATTTAGATAATATGATTGAATGCAGAGTTTCAGAAACATGTATGACAGGTTGATAGAGGGTCATTGTAAGAGGAGATCGGAATATGGAATGTTGAAGACTGGCATATGGAATGCTCCGTAGATAGTGCTCGCCCTCTAAAAATACATGCACACACACACACACACACACACACACACACACACACACACACACACACACACACACACACACACGCACACACACACACACACACACACACACACACACACACACACACACACACACGCACACACACACACACACACACACACACACACACACACACACACACACACACACACACGCACACACACACACACACACACACACACACACACACACACACACACACACACGAAGGGTACCTGGGTGCTGAGTGGACAGCACGCTGGATACGTAGTCCTGAGGACCGGGGTTCGATTCCTGGCGCTGTCGGAAACAAATGGGCAGGGAGTTCTTTCACCCCGGTGCCCCTGTTACCTAGCAGTAAATAGGTACCAGGGAGTTGGACAGCTGTTATGGGCTGCTTCCTGGGGGAAGGGGGGGGGGAAGTCGATTGATTAACAGTTAAGAGGCGGGCCGAAAGAGCCATAGGAGCATCATCCCCGCAAGCACAACTAGGTGAAAACAACTAGGTGAATACACACACACAGGGGCCTCGCTGCCAATTGGACAGCGCTCGGAGAGTGTCTCGGGTTCGATTCCCGTTTGAGGTAGAAACAAATGGACAGATTTTCTTTCAACTGATGCATCTGTTCACTTAACAGTAAATAGGTACCTGGGAGTTAGACAGCTGCCACTACGGGCTGCATCTTAGGGAGAGTACGTGTGTGTGTGTGTGCATATGAGAGAGAGAGAGAGTGAGAGATAGATAGAGACAAATTGTAGTCGACATGAGGGGAAAAAAATAAGTCGAGAACCAGTTCATTAGAAAACAGACGGTTAGAAAGGCGGGGCTCAAGAGCTAGCAGCTCTATCCTGCAGGCACGAATGCAGTCACAACACACACGTCGCTGCATCAATAATCTTAAAGCAGAGAATCTCACATTCATTCACGAAGCTGAAGCAGCTTGGCGTCGATCGTCAGGTGTCGCTCCCTTTGTCGTCTGCTCGTTACCATCCCTTATTTAGCGGCGTGTTCACCTGCTAACGATATGGGTGATATGCTGTCTCTCTCTCTCTCTCTCTCTCTCTCTCTCTCTCTCTCTCTCTCTCTCTCTCTCTCTCTCTCTCTCTCTCTCTCTCTCTCTCTATCAGATACACATTTTATCACAATTTCCGCTTCATCATTCGACACATTAATTCCCTGTCGCTCATTCTAACACCAGGGTATCATGCTGGTGTTGCCTTATTGGGTATAAAGTTTCTGTTTTGTATCATGCTTGTCTTGCCTTATTGGGTATAAAGTTTGTGTTTTGTTGATTGCAAAGCTTATATTTTCTTGTTGATTCCAAGCTTGTTGTGTCTTGTTGGCCGTTGGTATGAGTCTTACACTGATCACCGCCGTGATATACTCCTTCAGTATGTCAGCAAATATCAATATACTCGGCAACACGTCACAGGAAAAAGTATACTTCGAATTCCCTATCCCTACAGATTTTCCGTCTAGCCCCTAGCCCCTATAGTCTTCCCCAGCTAGCCCCTGTCCCTATTACCGTCTCCGAAACCCCCCCTCTCTCCCCTCCCCCCACCCCCGAAGACCTGGTTTATCCACCATGATAGCAGAAAAGACTTCTGCTATCTTGGTGGATAGATAGCAGAAAAGACTTCTGCTATCTTGGTGGATAGATAGCAGAAAAGACTTCTGCTATCTTGGTGGATAGATAGCAGAAAAGACTTCTGCTATCTTGGTGGATAGATAGCAGAAAAGACTTCTGCTATCTTGGTGGATAGATAGCAGAAAAGACTTCTGCTATCTCTCTTTCATCTGGTAAAGAAGTCTTCTCTGCATCTGCAGAAAACAGTTCTTTGCCAGATGAAAGAGAGATGGAGAGAATCCGTGTCATCATGCCTAGCAAATATACGGATAGTATATAGATATCTATTTACCTAGATGAAGAGCTATTCAATCCACGCTCAAATACCCACCCTTCCGGATCATCTGTTGAAGCAATAGTAAGCGTTCCAATTCCTCTCTCTCTTTTCCCCATTCCCCCGCCAAAGGTAAATAGCAACCCACAAGAAGGCAGGGAGGGAGGAGGCAAGGGAGCGATGGGTAGGTGTTCGAGGGTTTGGGATAGTATCTAGCTGCTAAGGACTAGTAGAGCATTAGGCCCCTGGATAGTGTCACACTGTATAGTGCCTCTCACACACACACTGTGGGCGGGGGCTGATCACCCTCCATCACCATGGGGCCTGGTAGCCTGGTGGATAGCGCGCAGGACTCGTAATTCTGTGGCGCGGGTTCGATTCCCGCACGAGGCAGAAACAAATGGGCAAAGTTTCTTTCGCCCTGAATACCCCTGTTACCTAGCAGTAAATAGGTACCTGGGTGTTAGTCAGCTGTCACGGGCTGCTTCCTGGGGGTGGAGGCCTGGTCAAGGACCGGGCCGCGTGGACACTAAAGCCCCGAAATCAACTCAAGATATACCTCAAGATATACCCTGAATAGTGCCACAGTGAATGTGGGTTGGGGAAGAGAGGGTTCTGGTTAGATATTATTCATCAAGCTGAATATTACTGAATATACTACTGAATATACTATTACTGAATATACTACTGAATATTTGAGCTTGACTAAATATGTTAAAAATATAATATAGTGTTAATATCATCGGGAAATACGCAAGTCTGCGTTGAGTTGCACATTCATCATGTGCCACGAGGCGTGTAACTCTTTACTACTCTAAATTAGATCGATCATAGAGTAATCAGCACTAATTCTGTATTCTTATCAGGAAGTCTTACGTAACCTAATCCGATGAAATACAATACAGGACCAGACATCAAGTGAGAAGCCCACTATGCATCTGACTTAACTTTGAAGAAACAGACTCTCCAACAACACATGATGAGACTGAAATGTTTGTATACCATTTGGTAGACTCAATACGCACTTAGCTTACTGCAGAACACTTCTTCTAGAATAGCCCCGTAATCGACTTGAGAATGGTCCAGGACGGACCGAAACGTCGTCGTCGTTCCTTCACCTTCTAGTGTGTGGTCTGGTCAACTTACTTTAGCCACGTTATTGTGACTCATCGCCTGTACTTATTCATGAATAAACTATCAAACGAAAGGTGCCACAAGTGACTACTAGACAAACTTCCCCACTGTGGGAACAAGAGCAATTTCATCGATCATGTCATTTTAAATATGCAAATTGCGAAACGCGACTTGGCAAGAGACATTCAAAGGCTTCCAAGACATTCAGTCATTTAGCCATTGCAAACATCTTGTGAAACAATAATTAATTAGATTTAATAATATCCAAAATCATTTCAGACATTTTACCAGATGAAAACATGGCCTGTATTTGTTTACATAAACATAGAGAAAAATGCAGTTTTACTTAGTATCTTCAAAAGACACAAACAGTACCAATATGTAAAATAAAATTAATAAAAATAATAATAATAATAATAATAATAATAATAATAATAATAATAATAATATAAAAACAATATTATTAAAAAAATAATAATGTAATATTACTAATAATAATATTAATAATAAAATAATACAAAATATTAATAAAATAATACAAAATATTTATCAATCAATAAAAATAATATTATAAAATATAAAATAATATAATATAAAATAATAAAAAAAAACTTTACTTCGGAGGATATCTTTACTAGCAAAATGATTTTGAGTGAATTAAAATTTGATCACAAAAAATTAATAAATAAAAGTAGTCCCCATTATAGCCTCATTCCTTGGGTTATGGAGAGGGGTTACGAGGGATAACATCCAGCTGAACACCTCTGGATGTTATCCATAGTTGTTGAACTATTAATAACAACTCCAGTTCCCAGGATAGCAGGATTACAGAAAGGACACATGATTGTGGATTACCGCAGGTAAATCGCCAGACAGGAATAGAGGCGATCAAGCTGGATTAGATATATATAATCCTATAGAAAGGGATTACAAAGAGGATTACGGGCTATGCTTAAATCCCGAAAGAGAGGATTACGGGCTATGCTTAAATCCCGAAAGAGAGGATTACGGGCTATTCATGCCCGTGCCACATCTTGGGTGGCTTAACCTCCATCACTCAATCAATCAATTACGAAGATTGAATGAAACAGGCAGAGAAGGAGAGTGTGGATAATTAAACCAGATGAAAGGAGATGTGTTGATGTTAACAGATATTATCTTTGGAGACAATCAAAATAATAATATGTTGAAATTTCAACGTTTCAACAACGTTGGGAGAGGAGAGGAGGAAAGGGCATGGACAGAGAGAGAGAGAGAAACAGATGAAGCATTCCCCGCCGCATGTAGCGTTTACACCCTGTTCGTAATCTACCTCTCTCACTCACATGTTCATTATCTACCCCTCACACACCGTGTTCATCTACCTCTCTCACTCACATGTTCGTTATCTACCCCTCACACACCGTGTTCATCTACCTCTCTCACTCACATGTTCGTTATCTACCCCTCACACACCGTGTTCATCTACCTCTCTCACTCACATGTTCATTATCTACCCCTCACACACCGTGTTAGATATCTACACCTCCGACACTGTGATGGAGAAGTGTAGTTATCGACACTATACAAGTGTTCATCGTCACCTTACACAGCACTGAATACATGTTCTCCATATTCTCTCAGAACACTTCACACATGTTCTTCACATCCTGATGAAAGAAAGGAAGGAAATCATCAGGGGGACTGCGTGAAGAAATTACGACTATATACCACTGGGAAGGGATCAGGATTCTTATCCTGAGAGTCGTAATTTGGGATGTGACGATGGGGCCCCAACCACTTATACTGTCGGGGATTGAACGCCGACCTGCATGAAGCGAGACTGTCGCCCTATCGTCCAAGATCACTGGTGTTGCAGTCGATGAGTCACAATAACGTGGCTGAAGTATGTTGACCAGACCACACACTAGAAGTTGAAGGGACGACGACGTTTCGGTCCGGACCATTCTCAAGTCGATTGTGACTTGATCGACTTGAGAATGGTCCAGGACGGACCGAAACGTCGTCGTCCCTTCAACTTCTAGTGTGTGGTCTGGTCAACATCACTGGTGTTCTTCATGTCATTGTGAGACACTTCATGTCATTGGCACCTCAATCAGAAAAGATTGAGGTGCTTCAGAAGTGTCAACCCTAGACATCAGACGCCACACTACTGATCTCATCGTGACCTTTTAAAAGCTGCAAATATTGTTAATTATTTATCCAAAACCACGTCTTGATAAGGTCAAGTGTAACACACACAAGAAACTTCAGCTTTAAGCTCAACATGCCCCGATGTAGAACCCCAAAAATAGGTGATAATTTTTTACCCATTGGGCTATAAGCTCAAGGCATTGCCTCTCCGCTTAAACCACCTTTCTGTTGAAAATCCCGCAGGAAAAAATCATCAGAAACAATGGGGAAGGACAACCGACAAGCCTCCGGCTTTCTGACCCCCGTCGAAGCTATTAAAAGTGGTTGCTCAAATACCTCCTGTTTTGTTTGGCTTAATATTATTCATCTTAGTTCCGGTACTGTCTCTAGCACTATTGTGAAAACATCTTTGAATCTTCCGTTGAGTTTCTCACACACACTTTTCTGTCATTATTTGCAAATACTTTCTCTCTTATTTCCACTTGTATTACCTTTTTCATTTTCTCGTGTGTTCTTCTTGGTGTAACTGTGTGACTAAGTTTCCAGATTATCTTTCTGTCTCTCTTCTTACTCACAGTTACTCATATCCTCTACCTCTCTCTCTCTCTCTCTCTCTCTCTCTCTCTCTCTCTCTCTCTCTCTCTCTCTCTCTCTCTCTCTCTCTCTCTCTCTCACTATTGCTCCTGTACCGTCAACATGTCATTTTGTTTATGTACAAAGACATTGTGCTTTCAGACGACCCATCATTTGAGTCGTATGAAAACTCTCAGTGAAAACCCAATGATTGCATCCCATACTCCCCATTCCCCCTTCACCATTACTTCCTCCATCCATCAACCAGCCTCTCGTGCCATTCTCCTCTGGCTATTAATCAATCACAAACGAACAGTCATATATGCTAAGCATTTTTTTGTAGTCTTAGAATGATATATTACGACTTTATGTGACATTCGCACTGAACTTAATTGCAATGTGAATTACAATTCCACGAGCATTCATTATGTAATAGAAAATTTACATCACAAAGGTGATTCTGGTAAACAATTGCTCAAAAAGGATCTAGGAACAAGGTTATAAAATTTCCAGAATATTTAATTATGTAAACAAGTGCAGAGAAGAGAGCGAGAATCTTAATACACCAGGGCCTTTGTGTGTTATATTAGCTAGGGCCTTTGTGTGTTATATTAGCCAGGGCCTTTGTGTGTTATATTAGCCAGGGCCCCTTGTGTGTTATATTAGCTAGGGCCTTTGTGTGTTATATTAGCTAGGGCCTTTGTGTGTTATATTAGCTAGGGCCTTTGTGTGTTATATTAGCTAGGGCCTTTGTGTGTTATATTAGCTAGGGCCTTTGTGTGTTATATTAGCTAGGGCCTTTGTGTGTTATATTAGCTAGGGCCTTTGTGTGTTATATTAGCCAGGGCCTTTGTGTGTTATATTAGCCAGGGCCTTTGTGTGTTATATTAGCCAGGGGCCCCCTGTGTGTTATATTAGCCAGGGCCCCTGTGTGTTATATTAGCCAGGGCCTTTGTGTGTTATATTACCCAGGGCCCCTGTGTGTTATATTAGCCAGGGCCCCTGTGTGTTATATTAGCCAGGGCCCCTGTGTGTTATATTAGCCAGGGCCCCTGTGTGTTATATTAGCCAGGGCCTTTGTGTGTTATATTAGCCAGGGCCCCCTTGTGTGTTATATTAGCCAGGGGCCCCCTGTGTGTTATATTAGCCAGGGCCTTTGTGTGTTATATTAGCCAGGGCCCCCTTGTGTGTTATATTAGCCAGGGGCCCCCTGTGTGTTATATTAGCCAGGGCCCCTTGTGTGTTATATTAGCCAGGGCCTTTGTGTGTTATATTAGCCAGGGCCCCCTTGTGTGTTATATTAGCCAGGGGCCCCCTGTGTGTTATATTAGCCAGGGCCTTTGTGTGTTATATTAGCCAGGGCCCCCTTGTGTGTTATATTAGCCAGGGGCCCCCTGTGTGTTATATTAGCCAGGGCCTTTATGTGTTATATTAGCCAGGGCCCCCTTGTGTGTTATATTAGCCAGGGGCCCCCTGTGTGTTATATTAGCCAGGGCCTTTGTGTGTTATATTAGCCAGGGCCCCCTTGTGTGTTATATTAGCCAGGGGCCCCCTGTGTGTTATATTAGCCAGGGCCCCTTGTGTGTTATATTAGCCAGGGCCCCTGTGTGTTATATTAGCCAGGGGCCCCCTGTGTGTTATATTAGCCAGGGCCCCCTTGTGTGTTATATTAGCCAGGGCCCCCTTGTGTGTTATATTAGCCAGGGGCCCCCTGTGTGTTATATTAGCCATGGCCTTTGTGTGTTATATTAGCCAGGGCCTTTGTGTGTTATATTAGCCAGGGGCCCTGTGTGTTATATTAGCCAGGGCCTTTGTGTGTTATATTAGCCAGGGCCCCTGTGTGCTATATTAGCCAGGGCCCCTTGTGTGTTATATTAGCTAGGGCCCCCTGTGTGTTATATTAGCTAGGGCCCCCTGTGTGTTATATTAGCCAGGGCCCCTGTGTGTTATATTAGCCAGGGGCCCCCTGTGTGTTATATTATCCAGGGCCCTGTGTGTTATATTAGCCAGGGCCCCTGTGTGTTATATTAGCCAGGGCCCCTGTGTGTGTTATATTTGCATTTGCTTAACACCTAAAGCAGAGTGCCAAAGAAGTGTCATGTTCCATCTTTTACTTATCATAATAGTCCCATTAATCAAGAAGACAGTGCCAACCCCCAACCCATTCACCCCCCTTCACACGCTGGTTGAGATTTTCTTATCTGAACTACACCACTCAGGGATCAATTAACCATCACTCAGAACGTATACAATGAAATCACACTTACGTTCGTTCGATCGCACCGTCTTGCTCTATACATTTTCTGGTGTCAATCAAGTGCATGTGGCTCTGATTAGACGTAACTCATCAATTAAGACTTTTGGAATGATCTCTGTTATGAATAAATATGAAGCTGTCATCTAAATTCTTTATGAAAGTGTCTGTGAAGATTGAATCTTGAGTTAAGGCTGTTCACAGCTATATCTATATCTGGTTAAATGGTTGATGGGGTTCTGGGTGTTCTTCTACTCCCCAAGCCCGGCCCGAGGCCAGACTTGACTTGTGAGAGTTTGGTCCACCAGGCTGTTGCTTGGAGCGGCCCTCAGGCCCACATACCCATCACAGCCTGGTTGGTCCGGCACGCCTTGAAGAAAACAATCTAGTTTCCTCTTGAAGATGTCCACGGTTGTTCCTGCAAAAATATAGTGAACAGGGGTGTGTATTTGGTGGGATATTACCGGTTCAGATATTGGGGTCAATTTACATCCCAGTCATTGACCTCTCCATTGACCTAGGCTGTGGAGCAGCTCTGTTTATTGCACCTCTTTCAAGTGATATATTATTAAATTTGTTCGTGTCATCGAGAGAGTCAAGTTGTAATTGATATATTTAAAACAAAAATGCGATTTAGCCTCAACCTCCTGACACGTTCATCTCACACAGATACTCAGGGTGATTAATTCTCTGAAATTACAAGTAATATTTATTATTGAGTACTCATCGCTTATTTGGTTATTATCCATGGTGTTACGTATAGCGGACTTCTCTTAAACAAGAAATAGAATCAGTATAAATACCGTACTTAATTGTATGTTGGACTGCTGTAGTAAATGTCGATGAAGTATTGGATAATATGCCACGTGTTCTTTTAATTTATTGTTGATTACTTAAACAATAATCAACATTAGTCTTCCATATTTAACGTCAGTCCCAACGGAAGAATCATTGGGATACTTTTCTCAGCCTCCAGAAGAGTATTTTATTTGTTCTGGTTTCTTGTGTGAGATCTAAAGTTTATGTTTAGATATACACTTAGTCTCAGTGACAAACAGTTGGATCCCAAGAGTATAATTTGCAGGCGATGAGTCACAATAACGTGGCTAAAGTATGTTGACCAGACCACACACTAGAATGTGAAGGGACGACGACGTTTCGGTCCGTCCTGGACCATTCTCCAGTCGATGATTTTCCCCCGTTTGTAGTGTCAAAGATTTCTGCTAGATCGGTGAAGATCTAGCAGAAGCTTGCAGCAGCCTTTGACTCTTCAAACAGGAAAATCATACTAGAGCAGGCGATGAGTCACAATCACGTGGCTGAAGTATGTTGACCAGACCACACACTAGAAGGTGAATGGACGACGACGTTTCGGTCCGTCCTGGACCATTCTCAAGTCGATTGGGTGTTATCGAAACGTCGTCGTCCCTTCACATTCTAGTGTGTGGTCTTGTCATCAAGAGTATAATTTGTCCCAAAGTCATCTGCTCTCATGTACCAGGCCAGGCTCCTGTGAAGGTTGCTTCATCTGGACTTCTCCTCACTACTACAGATGATTTGATGAGAAGTCAAATCAGGCACTCAGTGTGAATTCATTTGATCAAAATATTATTAATGTAGTCCCAGATTCTTTGGCGTACGCATTATTGAGCTCGTTGATTCCCATACGCCTTTCATTTTTGAGACACTCTCAAGTAAATATTCAATCACTTGGGCTGGACGGTTCGTACAGGTCGGCGTTCAATCCCCGACCGTCCAAGTAATTGGGCACCCATTCCTTTCCCCCGTCCCATCACAAATCATTATCCTGACCCCTTCCAAGTGCTATATAGTCGCAATGGCTTGTCACTTTTCCCCGATATCCCTCCCTCCCTCCCCTTCTCAAGTAAATAAAAAAAAATAATATTTTGCTAAGCCCTTGGGCTCACATACAAATACAATACAAATACAAATATTTATTCAGGTAAAGTACATACATACAAGGTGAGATACAAAAGTTGATGGATTTATAGATAGAGCTAGTACATACAATGCCTAAAGCCACTATTACGCAAAGCGTTTCGGACATAAATATATCAGAATTAACTACTTGGGGGCCACGGCCTGCACCCTGGCTACCCCTCAACGCTACAAAGGCCTCACAGTTCTCAGGTCAGTAATGGAACCAACAGCATCACAACTCCCCTGATGAGCTACTATGTGCTTGATATTAAAAGTCCTAACAGGTCACTGGTAAAACAAAATCCACAACAAAATTAATGACCCCTTCACAGGCCACTAAATACATATACCTATAAGACATTGTCAATAACAAGACAAGACAATTGCTTGCTCACCAAGCAATTACGTGAAAGAAGGTGAGAGAGGGTTTACCTACATACCATGAGAAATGACCAATTACATCTTAGTTTAAAATGACTACAAGAATATGAATTTTAAAATAAAAACAATTTCTTGACGGTCAAAGGCCTTTCGTCAGTCCAGTGCCCAATACACTCCAATGCAAGCTTATGAAGTAACTCAAAGCATGATAACTGACTCTAACAATGCCTATCATACCTTTATTCATAAACAAACTTTATTTACAAGCTTTATTCATAAACAACTTATATAATAAATCGTTTGCCCTTTTTTGTGATGGAATGAACACGTTTACAGCAGAGTAAACACATTTACAATTTCAGACATGAATAACATGTCATATATTCATCATAAATGGATGAATATGACCTACCAGGATAAACACCACAGGGAGGAGAGTTACGACCCATTTCGCTTCTCATATGTACATTTCTTTACTCAAAAATGTGATTAAACATGACAATATTTTCAGACGATGGAACATTTACCACACGAATCAGGACAGAAGGAAAACACAGAATGGACTCTAGTATAATACAGATATTATACTTCCTTAGGACTCTGGTATAATATAGATAATATTAATAAAAGAAAATGGCCGTTGGCCATGAATCCTAACAGCTATAAGGTTATTACAGTTTGAACGAGCGTGTGGAGTGCTTCAGGAACAGACACTGGTTCCACCTAAGTTGAGAGGCGGGACCAAAGAGCCAAAGCTCAACCCTCACAAGCACAACTAGGTGAGTAAACACACACACACACACACACACACACACACACACACACACACACACACACACACACACACACACACACACACACACACACACACACATACACAAACACTATCTGAATAGAGTCGTAGACAAGTGAGGTTAGAACAACGTAACAACTGCACTTACTGTCCAGTCATTAAGCCTCCTCTGAGGCTTCGACACTAAGCCAGAGATGAGCCTTGAGTGCCTGCAGGCAAGCTCTTGATGGCCTACCGGGCTAACGCAACCATTATCTCCTGTCTGTGACACATAGGCACGCATTCACACTCACACACACACACACGCACGCACACACTCGCTCACAAACGCACACACTTGCTCACACACAGGGCAGACACACCCACACACACACACACTCTGCAGAGACGCAGAGAGCCCACCCACCTATACACACCAACTCACATACTCATATCACAATAAAACACACACACAGTTTCCTGAAACTGAGAAACTGAGTAGTGGGGTTTGGTGGCTGAGTGGACAGTGAACATGGCTCGTAATACCTACGTCAAAATCATGATGGAATTAGAAGAAAAACTATATAAAACTATATTGGCTGCTATATAACACCTGGAATGGGGAAGGAGAAGACGTAGCTGTGATATGAGGATGGTTCCCGATCACGTGGACCATCGGGGATTGACGCTGACCGTGCAAGAGTTGGGGCCGTCCCTCTACTGACCAGTTCAAGTGGATTGAGTGATAGCTCATCAAATCAAATCATTGGAAATAACAGAAAAAGTTGGGTGGTGGATATTCAATTTCCTCCCAGACAGAATGCAAAGGCTAACAGCAGAATCAAATTAAATCAGGCTCAAGCTCTTGTAAATATTTCATTAAGCAGCCCGTCCTCTCGATTTTCCCATTCCGTAAACAGACAAAAAATGCAAATGCTTTGTCTGACCAGAAACGTAGGCACCTAAGCCACCCACCTAACCCGATGAATAAAAAACGTCAATACTAGGGTGCTTTCCTTTTACTGGTAAGTTGCATTACGGGGCTCGCCATAGCCCGTGCTACATGGACACTACGTTCTGAGTAGCTAAATCTGAAACAACAACAACATGGTATGTTGCATATACCGATCTATTGATTCCGTAAATAAATGCTACGTATTAGGTAAGAGGACGAGTTTGAGAGATGTCGCCTTGAGGAAGCAGCCTCAGACAACCTGGACCTCTACATCAAGAAAGCTGACTTGTATGGAAAGAAATATATATATATTTATTCTCTTCTTCAGACACCAGCTTCGAGTCACTGCTCGTGAGGATAAAGGGATTTTCTATCTCTCCCTTTACGACTTAATGGTTTTCATTCAAACCATTCACTCGTAGTTCACTGAATCAAATACAATCGAGGCTTTCTGACACGATCGTGAACTTTTCAGATGGATTATTAAGTTCTGAGACGCTATTGATTCCAGGTGTCGTTGGCAGCTGCCAGGAGTTCCTTTGTGCCTCCTTTTGTATCTTAGTGATTTTTCTAGCGAGCTTTTGCTTTTTTAGCAAGTCAATTTCCATCGAGGGATTGCTGGAGTTGATGAAAGCCTTAGCGGGTTAAGAGTCTCTCTGACATGACCAGGGAACCAATTAGGACATAAAAGGAATTAGAGATGCTGAACAGATTCTCGAAATTATTACAAAGAACACGAATCATTCACTATTTAGGAGCTAATAATGTTCTTCACTGGATAATTTCCGTGTGTTTTGGTTGAAGAATCCGTCAATATTTGGTTTAGTATTCATTCATTGAATGAATTTGTTGAAAGAGTGGTTGTGAATGGTACAGTTATTCAAGTATTTCATGATCCGCGACTTGGGTACAGGAGCAGTACGATATACAGGTCGTGAATGATCACGGGAACGACTTTCATATAACAGCTAAAATTATTAATACAAAGTAATAAAGAGTGGATTTTTTTTTTTACATGTTCTTTTTTTTACTTGCTCTTTGCTCCCCAACAGTTGAATAAAATGACAAGTCAACGAAATAACATCATCGGAGCATCGAACTCACGACCATCGGAATGGAAGCCAGGAGTTCTGCCGACTTGACTGCGAATACCCACAATAAGAGAGGGTCCCAGAGACACACCATTGGTATCTAAATGGGAGGTTGAAACTCCCAATTCGAGACCCGTGGTATCCACACAGTTGGATGTGTGTGTGTGTGTGTATTTAGATATATGTGTGTACATATGTGTATGTGCTTGTATATATGAGTGTGTGTGTGTATCTATATGTGTTTCACACCATTATAGCTATATTAATTGTAAACCCCACGATCTCGTGAATTGTCTTTGAGGGGGCCCTGTTTCTGGTCTCCTCTCTCCACCACTCCCACCCCACCCTTCTCCCACCTCCCTCCCCCACTCCCACTAGTCACTGAAACAAACGTCAGACCAACACGACCACCTATACCTCTTTCAGACGGGTATTACTACGGCAACTTGCCTGACAGCTACCTCTTCCTCCTCGCCGACGTGGCATGCTCCACTACCATCATTGTCTCAAGACCCAGTTGTCCCAAGACCCAGTTTACTTCTGGGACTTGCTGTATTATTGGCATTATTAGGGATAAACAGAGGCATGAAACTGCGAGACATATTTTTGTACCATCCTCAGGCGATGTGGGCCACGGTAAAAGGGGGATTTGATGGCAATGTACAACTGTTTAACAAGAGCGGAGCAGCCACCGATGGTAGTCAAAGCCTTCGAAATTGCAGGACCGGAGAGCCAATTTGCCGGTAATTTTTTTGAGATATTGCTTGGCAAAATAGTTTGTTTTAAGCAGCCCCGAAATTGATGGCCCCCGTTTAGGGGTTTTGGCGATGGTGTTTAGGATGAAGTTATTTTCTTGCGTCAGCATCTTGTAGGTCTCTGTCAATGTCACACAAGGAAACGATTGATGGTTATTGACAAATTTGTGTCAAGATTCAATGAACAGTGAATGACAGTCATTTTCTTTAAGAACTTCTCAAGAAGATGTGTCGACTCGCTGTCAGAGAATCAGCCAACAATCTCCGAGAATTAATAACATGTTATTAATGGCGAATTAATAACATCGTAGACACATTGCTCGGGAAGAGAAAGGAGGGGATGGGGGGAGGAGAAATGGGTTGGTGTTCAGGAGAGGAGATTTGAGAAAGGGGAATAAGATCCCATCCCATGCAAGGGGAGTGATCAGACTTGCCAAAAAAGAGGGAGTGAGGGAGAGGGATTGTTTTTTAATTAAACGAAGAAGAGGAGGAGGTGGGTGAGTTCGGTAAATTCCCACGGTGAAAAAAGGGGAAACTCATTGTCTCAAGTATTTTGAAGTATTTCTTCAAAATACTTTGATATTTTGAGTATTTTGAAGGTTGACTCGGACGGAGAGGGACGATGCGGTCGCTGCACACAGCAGGTAAAGGAAAACTAACCCCACGTTAGTAATACCGGACTAGGCTGGAAGCTTCAGACCAGAGGTCATTGAAATTCTGCTCTGCTTGAGGATCCTGGTGCTACGACCTCCCTCCCACATACTACGACCTCCCTCCCACATACTACGACCTCCCTCCCACATACTACGACCTCCTTCCCACATACTACGACCTCCCTCCCACATACTACGACCTCCCTCCCACATACTACGACCTCCCTCCCACATACTACGACCACCCTCCCACAGTCACACTCCGACGTCCCTCTCACAGTCATGCTTCACACTTTCTTCTAAAATACTCCTTCTGCAATTGAGCTTCAGCTCATGGACCCCCTCTAGTTTAAATATCAGTCATATAAAACATAGTCTCCCTTCCGTCAATTTGTATTTTTTACCCTTTATTCAAAATTGAAATTCGTGCGGTATTCCACTACCAGTTTTTTTTTTTGGACTCGTGATCGTCACCTTTACGATCAGCAATTATGTCAACAACTCAGTTTTTTTCCCTATTGCTGACTTGAGTTTGCAGTTTCAGTCAGTGACCTCTAATTATGTCGCATTCCAAGATATGTGGCTTGCTTCTGTCTGCCTTGTGTGGGTTTATTTTGCATGTCGGAATCACGTCTCGTCCTTCATGTTTCTGGTCCAGTAGTGTGAGGTTCGCTCCTGTGGTCCAATAGTGTGAGGTTTACTCCTCTGGTCCAGTAGTGTGAGATTTACTCCTCTACTCATGTTGTGTGCATGTGTGTGTGTGTGTGTGTTTGTGTACTCGCCTAGTTGTACTCACCTAGTTGTGCTTGCGGGGGTTGAGCTCTGGCTCTTTGGTCCCTCCTCTCAACCGTCAATCAACAGGTGTAGAGATTCCTGAGCCTATTGGGCTCTATGTGTGTGTGTGTGTGTGTGTGTGTGTGTGTGTGTGTGTGTGTGTGTGTG
>NC_091205.1:21422077-21424577 GCF_040958095.1 Procambarus clarkii
ATCTTAAGATAAGCATCTTATTGCTTCGTAATTACAATTATTACTTAACCTATACCTATTATAGGTTAGGTAATAATTGTAATTAGAGCAATAAGATGCTTATCTTAAGATACTAACAAGGTTAGGTAAGGTCGGTGTTTTCTATGAATCTTTTTAAGGGTATCTATTATGTTAAGTATGTCACCTATGCACATATTTAATAAGTCAATATTGACTTATTAAATTTGCGAGAACGGGTTGCACGCCTAGAATGAAGCTGAGCAGACTAACCTGAGGAACCAGCAGAGCAAACTAGTTAACTGGCAAACTAGTTACTAGCAGGGTAACCTTCTCTGCTGAAGACACTCCTCCTTTAGCTTTTAAAAGATTTTCAATATATTTTTTTCCTGTACTTCCTTCCACTATTTACGTTATGTTAGTAGCTACCGTTTTTTTTAATGGAAAGGGAGGGGGGCGGTGGCCCTAAACCTCATTCTTAACCTCACGCTGTCGACCACTGTGTGAAAACTTTAAGTATTTTGGTGGAACTCGAAACGTCGTAATATTGACGCCTTCTTGACACCAACTTGTTAGGCAGAACTACGCTAAATTTCACTCTAAAAAACGTGTTGTGTCATCAATGTGCATTCGAGATTTAGAAACCTGAAGTTATAGTGCTCTGAGCATTCATTGATGAAGTCACAAATAATTTCCTCTACAATGGAGATCTTTATAGCTCCTCCAGTAGTCTGTTTTCTGCAGCCTCTCCATCCTTGAGGAGCGTTGATCTGACACGCTTCTTGTCTGTGGCCGGCCCGGGGTCAATGGTCATCAGGGAGTAATTAGCCTCATGATGGTGGGTTTACACCGTGGCTCCTGTTGTGTTACGAGCTGAACCTCGACCCCTGACGCTGGCTGGCTATCTTACATGATCTCCCTACACCACACGACCACTTCTCTCTCTCTCTCTCTCTCTCTCTCTCTCTCTCTCTCTCTCTCTCTCTCTCTCTCTCTCTCTCTCTCTCTCTCTCTCTCTCTCTCTCTCTCTCTCTCTCCAAGTGGTTAGGCGCCATTCCTTTCCCCCGTCCCATTTCAAATCCTTATCCTGACCCCTTCCAAGTGCTATACAGTCGAATGGCTTGGTGCTTTCCCCCTGATTGTTCCCTTCTCTCTCTCTCTCTCTGTCTCTGTCTCTCTCTCTCTCTCTCTCTCTCTCTCTCTCTCTCTCTCTCTCTCTCTCTCTCTCTCTCTCTCTCTCTCTCTCTCTCTCTCTCTCTCTCTCTCACTCTATCTTTTTATCTCTATGTCTCTTTCTCAGTCACCAGTGGGAATTCTACAGGAGTTCTTCGGCAGAGTTCAGCGCCTAACGATGTCATTCTTCTTATCATTCTTATCTTATCAAATATTTAAAACTAATTTTTTTCATTGCTGTCAAAGTTTACGTCGTCTTGAGCGGCTCTCCTCATTTCATGAAATGTTGAGCCATTGCTTTTAATCCACCCTGAAACTTTTGATCAAATTTTGGCGTAGATCTTGCGAAAGGAATGATAATATAAACTTTATGAAGAATGTTAGATATTTTTTCTCTCTTTCTTTTGGTATTTAATGAAAAAAATGATTTTTTTACCTTTAAAGCCACATTGAAACCTGTGGATGAGGATGGTATCAAACAAGCACATGACATTAATTGGGATTTGTTTCTGTTAATTAGATTTGGAAAATGAGAATTTAGCAAGCGCGGATAAGTGTTGATTTTGAGGCAGTTTAAACATTTAATGTATTTCAGACAAGTCGCAATAACGTAGCTCACGAAATGAACCAAACGACAAATCAGAAGATGGTGAAACGACGACGTTTCGGTCCGTCCTGGACCATTATCAAGGCACGACTGGATAATGGTCCAGAACAGACCATTATTTGTTTTCTAAGTCATTCTAATCTATTCTTCCCACACAGGCTTTTTGTCTATATTTTTCTACTTCTTTGACCCTCATCCTTCCACCCACTTCCACTGCGCTCAATGGGTATCCAGAGCAGGATGTGGTCTAAGAGGATGTGGTCTAGGAAGATCTGGTCTAAGAGGATGTGGTCTAGGAAGATCTAGTCTAAGAGGATGTGGTTTACAAAGATCTGGTCTAAGAGGATGTGGTCTAGGAAGATCTGGTCTAAGAGGATGTGGTCTAGGAAGATCTGGTCGAGGAGGATGTGGTATAGGAAGATGTGGTCTAAGAGGATGTGGTCTAGGAAGATGTGGTCTCAGAGGATGTGGTCTAGGAAGATCTGGTCGAGGAGGATGTGGTCTAGGAAGATGTGGTCTAAGAGGATGTGGTCTAGGAAGATGTGGTCTAAGAGGATGTGGTCTAGGAAGATGTGGTCTAAGAGGATGTGGTCTATGAAGATCTGGTCGAGGAGGATGTGGTATAGGAAGATGTGGTCTAAGAGGATGTGGTCTAGGAAGATCTGGTCGAGGAGGATGTGGTCAGTCGGGCCCATCCTGCTAGACACTTGCCCACACTGAAGC
>NC_091205.1:21427077-21429577 GCF_040958095.1 Procambarus clarkii
CACACACACACACACACACACACACACACACACACACACAGCTGTGAAATTAGAAGCTACCTGTAACTCGCCGCAGTGTTATGGAAAATATAGACAATGAACGTTGCTTGGCGTCCCTCGTATGGCGTAAGGCACTACGGGCTCACCATAGCCCGTGCTACTTGGAACTTTTTGTTCCAGGTAGCGAATCTTTAACAACAACAACAACAGTATGGCGTCGTGCTGCTAACTAAATGATCTCCAATGTGCAGGCGAAGAGTCACAATAACGTGGCTGAAGTATGTTGACCAATCCACACACTAGAAAACGAAGGGACGACGACGTTTCGGTCCATCCTGGACCATTCTCAAGTCGATTGAATTGACCGATTGGACCATTCTCAAGTCGATTGAATTGACCGATTGGACCATTCTCAAGTCGATTGAATTGACCGATTGGACCATTCTCAAGTCGATTGAATTGACCGATTGGACCATTCTCAAGTCGACATTCATAATCGACTTGAGAATGGTCCAGGCCCTTCATTTTCTAGTGTGTGGATTGGTCAACATCTCCACACAGAGATGTTGACCAATGATGTGCATCCACACAGAGGTGATGTGTGGATGCACACCACCTTAAGGGGCCTCGTAGCCTGGTGGATAGCGCGCAGGACTCGTAATTCTGTGGCGCGGGTTTGATTCCCGCACGAGGCAGAAACAAATGGGCAAAGTTTCTTTCACCCTGAATGCCCCTGTTACCTAGCAGTAAATAGGTACCTGGGAGTTAGTCAGCTGTCACGGGCTGCTTCCTGGGGGTAGAGGCCTGGTCGAGGACCGGGCCGCGGGGACACTAAAGCCCCGAAATCATCTCAAGATAACCTCAAGATAACCTCTGACGATAACCTCTGAAGATAACCTCTCAAGATAACCTCTGTGACCTGTATGTCAAGACGCCGAGACTAACACACAAGCAACAGAGAAGATTCTTACACAAGGACTTAAAATACCTAATAGTCATCATCAAACATCTTTAATGATAAAAATGACCTTTATAAAACTAACAAATGCACCAATTAAGAAAGCCCCCCAACCATCACTCCAAAACAAAAGCCCCCCAAACAACAAGCCAAGTAATGAATTAGATGATTATGAAGAGAAAGCACTTAGACAGAATGACTATATAGCAACACTTGAAAGGGATGGGAAGACTTGGAGCTGGGGGTACCACTTGGATGACCAGGGTTCGAGTATCGACCCTGTAAAATAAGTGGGTAAGTAATTATAGTAAATAGATAATTCGATTCCAATGTTTGGCTTGAGTTCTAAAGTTTGTTTATTATCTAGAAAGTATGAGCTTCTTGATAATTAATATGAGATGTGTCGTCAGAAAATAATTATGAAATTGAATAAGAGTTTACACAAGATATTCACCTCCCTTAAAGACATTCTTTCATTGATTTTCTACTGCGAAATCCCTGGAGTCACACTAAGGAAATTAAAAGGATGAAAACGAAGAAACCAAATGGCTTCGTTTTTGTCTGAAGATTCTCCGTGATCCTACTTTGACCTTTTCTGACCTATCATGATTTGTCACCTTCTGTAGCTTCCTGTAACCCACTGTATCCAACTATGACCTATAGTAGTAATAATAATAATATTTTATTTAGGAAAATTACATATATTGATGCAGAGTTTCAAACATTCTGATTGATTTATAGATAGAGCTAGTACATACAATACCTAAAGCCACTAGTACACATAGCGTTTCGGGCAAGGACCAAAGTGATCTTGGAATTCTTTCAATAGAATCTAAATACTTTCCCAATCCCATCTTGTAGCTAGTCCAAGATACCTGGAGCTGGAAAGTTGCCTGTGAGCATCGTTAGCTGTAAATGTCTTCATCCACTCATCTAATGCTGGCATTTACACGTGTGCTGTCATATATATAACATCTGTACAGGAACTCTGTTTACATGTAAATATACGTGTGTATATTTACATACACACGTATACATACACATCAGCCACCCTGGATATATATGTGCACTCCAACCCATCCTCCTGTTTTTATCATACATTTTGTAACTATGTGATTGAACCATTAGGCACCAATGACGTCTCAGTAAGCCAATTTTTTAACTATTTTGTGTAGAATCAGCTGGAAAAAATCAAGCTAATAACCAAACTTTAAATATTCTTAGGCCTTGTATAGTACATATACGTACTAAATTAGGCCTTAGATAGCGTGTATGAGGCTTAGGATGTATAGGTTAACACTACACACAGAAATCACAATTGCGTGATGCACCAAATGAACAAATCCACAAGGGCCCTTGAGTCTGGGATGCTCTCGGACGCAGGTTCGAATCCTCATCACGGCCCTTGTAGATTTGTTCATGTATAGGTTAAATTTTTGTATTAACAACATGAAATGTAGAAACTTTATTTCTTTGCCGGTTTGTCCATACTTAGGAAGAGGATCTGAATGCACTCATATGCACATACATCTACGGAACAAC
>NC_091205.1:21434577-21447077 GCF_040958095.1 Procambarus clarkii
TAAAGTCTGTTAATTATCCAAATTGGTTATTGAGGTTTTATTTAGTAACATCTGTAGCAACATACTTCCCTTCCCATTAATGACAACATAATTTAATTATCTCGTAGTTAAAGGAACACTATTTTTGTTTTGTTTTTCTCTACGAATCACTTATATGTCAAGCTAAGGAACGACAGCTGTCCGGTCAATATTTTCCGTGACTGCTGTATGCTGTTGTAAGTCTGGATCATGACAGAGGGGCTAAGAACACTTCCATTACCTCACAACCTTCCCTCATTCACTACCATCCTTCCCCACCTCTCGTATTTTACCCATTCTTTACCTCAACACCCTCCCTACCTCCCCTTCCTCACCACCTTCCTCCACCCCCACCCCACTTGCCTATCTCCCTCCCTTCTTCCTTCCGTAGGGGAAGGTCCCTCACCATCTTACACCTCACCTTCTTCCTCCGCTAACCTTTCCCCACCCACACACCCCTACTCCGACCTCCAGAACCGCCCTACCTTGAGGCTACCTTGAGTTGCTTCCGGGGCTTAGTGTCCCCGCGGCCCGGTCGTCGACCAGGCCTCCTGGTTGCTGGACTGATCAACCAGGCTGTTAGACGCGGCTGCTCGCAGCCTGACGTATGAGTCACAGCCTGGTTGATCAGGTATCCTTTGGAGGTGCTTATCCAGTTCTCTCTTGAACACTGTGAGGGGTTTGCCAGTTATGCCCTCACCTCACCTCCCTAACAAAATAAGTCTCCACTATTCCTTCTACTAACCACCACGTTCTACAGCTACCAAAGACTAACAACTTCATACCTATGGGTTTCCAGCAGCCAAATATTAAGGCTGAGCTCCGACCTCTCCTGGTCTTGCCTGGAGGCAAATAGTCAAGATATTAATAAGCAGTCGCTGTCAATCAGAAGCCCTCGAGGAAGGCGTGGCAGTTGAAGTACCGTAATCATGGGTATAAGCACATGCATTCACACCTGTCGTCGGATCTCGGCTTTGACGCCCCAGGGGTAATCTCAGTCCTGAACCCGGTGACGCGACGTGTTCCTAGGGAACTTGGAACTCTTCGACGGCTTTACAAAATGAAACATTTTCTTCCAAATCCTGATCCTGACCTCTTCCAAGTGATATATATTAGAGTGATATATTCCATAATTATTATAATAATAATAATAATGGAATAGTTATATAATTATTATTATTAATAAAAATAATTATAGAATAGACATCATTTACTACTAAAGTCTACTCCTATCATGACATTTCACTACATAACAGTCATATATCGTAATAATAATACATAATAAAAATATAAAAAAATAACCACTAATAATAAAAACATCATTACAAATAATATTTTCAATTAAAATAAAATAAAAAGTTGCAACAGTGACACCAACACGAATTAAAGTAATAAAAAAAAGAGTAATTAAAATGCTCTTCTCTTCAACACAGTGTTGCCAACTGGGAACAAAAAATTAAGAGTGAGGCCAGACAGGAGAACAAACAGACTGAGATTCCTCTTAAGTTGGTAAATGTGGCCGGAAATCCCTTGAAGACTTGCTTTGTAAATGTAAAGAAAGGAAAAATGGTCAAACTAAACTTGATACGAGGGCTTACGTTTGATGTGTTTAATGTGGATCAAACACCTGTTGAACAGGTGCTGGGGACGTTACACCTGCTGAAGGGGTGTTGGAGGGGGGCCTCACACCTGCTGAAGGGGTGTTGGAGGGGGGGGCGTCACACCTGCTGAAGGGGTGCTGGAGGGGGGGCGTCACACCTGCTGAAGGGGTGTTGGAGGGGGCGTCACACCTGCTGAAGGGGTGCTGGAGGGGGGCGTCACACCTGCTGAAGGGGTGCTGAGGACGTCACACCTGCTGAAGGGGTGCTGGAAGGGACGTCACACCTGCTGAAGGGGTGCTGGAGGGGGGCCTCACACCTGCTGAAGGGGTGCTGAGGACGTCACACCTGCTGAAGGGGTGCTGAGGACGTCACACCTGCTGAAGAGGTGCTCGAGGGGACGCCAAACCTGCTGAAGGGGTGCTTGAGGGGACACCAAACCTGCTGAAGGGGACGCCAAACCTGCTGAACTAGTAGTAAAGATCTTTAAGGAAGAGCTACATCTCAACTCGTAATAAAGATGCCTCATTAAATACAGACTGAGAAATATCTTTCATCTACTTCAATTTGTCATTTATTTGGTGTTTGGTCAGATTAAAACACTTCCATGAACGCATTGCTTCTTGTTGATGTCTGAACCGGAGAATAAGATGAGCTTTCAGGCTCTGAAAGATGATGTTTTCGTGTCTTACTGACTGTTATGTTCTGTAAGGAAACTTTTTTTTTGCTATTTACTGCTCTGTGAGGATTGATGTTATATATATATATATATATATATATATATATATATATATATATATATATATATATATATATATATATATATATATATATATATATATATACATATATATATATATATATATGTATGTATATAATACATATTATATATATATATATATATATATATATATATATATATATATATATATATATATATATATATATATATATATATATAATATGTATATATGTATATGGGTAAGAAACTTGTTAGCGAATTAACATTAGAAAGGTGTACATACATAAAACGTACATGCTCTTTCCCTTACACACACACACACACACAGGGGCTTGGTGGCAGAGTGGACAGCGCTCGGTATTCGTACTCCTGGGTCCGGGGATCGATCCCCGGCGATGGTGGAAACAAATGGGCAGAGTTTCTTTAACCCTGGTGCCGTTGTTCACCTAGCAGTAAATAGGTACCTGGGAGTTAGACAGCTGTTACAGGCTGCTTCTATGGTGGAGGGGGGAGTGACAGGGAGCCGGCGACGACCCGGGGATCGAATGGGCACGTAACATCCTCTACTCGTCCAATGGAATTGAAGGGATTTATGGGGAAAGATCGCCAAGCCATTACGACTATATAGCATTTGGAAGGAGTCAGGATAAGGACTTGGGATGAGACAGGGGAGGCAAGGAATAGTGCCCAACCGCTACCGTAGCTCAAGACACATTCGTTACAAATTAACAAATGCATCTTGAGCTTCGTTTCAATTCTATATCAAAATCAATGTATTTTTTCTCAAGTGCAGATTAATATCGATGGTAGCAACGCTGTCAATAACAGCCACGACAGTCACACGGCAATGTTGAAAATGTTCAAAATGTTTAAATTGTTCAAAATGTTCATATTGTTCAAAATGTTCAAATTGCTCAAAATGACCAAATTGTTCAAAATGTTCAAAATGTTCAAAATGCTCAAATTGTTCAAAATGTTCAAAATGTTCAAATTGCTCAAAATGTTCAAAATGACCAAATTGTTCAAAATGTTCAAAATGTTCAAATTGTTCAAAATGTTCAAAGTGACCAAATTGTTCAAATTGTTCAAAATGTTCAAAATGTTCAAATTGTTCAAAATGTTCAAATTGTTCAAAATGTTCAAAATGTTCAAATTGTTCAAAATGTTCAAAATGACCAAATTGTTCAAATTGTTCAAAATGTTCAAAATGTTCAAAATGTTCAAAACATCCATAAACCAGCTTCCACGAGAACGCCAACCAGCATTACGATCTCTGGCCAAAACTGAGGCAACTCGTATATCAAGCTCTCCGTGTTTACCTGTGGGAAACCACTTCATGAAAATATATATATCCTGCCCTGCTCGGTAAATGTTTGGCGGACCAGATATATATTTCAATTCGCTTGCTCTTGCAAACATATAGTGCAAATAATTTAATATTGATGATTTTCATCGCGTGAAAGAGTGATATATATATATATATATATATATATATATATATATATATATATATATATATATATATATATATATGTCGTACCTAGTAGCCAGAACTCACTTCTCAGCCTACTATTCAAGGCAAGATTTGCCTAATAAGCCAAGTTTTCCTGAATTAATATATTTACTATAATTTTTTTCTTATGAAATGATAAAGCAACCCTTTTCTCTATGTATGAGGTCAATTTTTTTTAATTGGAGTTAAAATTAACGTAAATATATGACCGAACCTAACCAACCCTACCTAACCTAACCTAACCTATATTTATAGGTAAGGTTAGGTTAGGTAGCCAAAAAAAGCTAGGTTAGGTTAGGTTAGGTAGGTTAGGTAGACGAAAAAACATTAATTCATGAAAACTTGGCTTATTAGGCAAATCGGGCCTTGAATAGTAGGCTGAGAAGTGCGTTCTGGCTATTAGGTACGACATATATATATATATATATATATATATATATATATATATATATATATATATATATATATATATATATATATATATATATATATATATTCGCATTTGTGTTCCTCACGTGTGCCCCAAAGAATGAGGTGATTTGGTAAAATGCTATGCCCAAGATTACTATCCGAGTGCCGGCGGTGGGGTGGTTCAAATAGCCTCGGCTATCACCTCATTATGTCCGGTCGTGATGGTCAAGTGGATTAAGGCGTCTTGTACATACCAGTTGCGTTGCTTCTGGGAGTATGGGTTCGAGTCACTTCTGGGGTGTGAGTTTTCAGTTGATATATATATATATATATATATATATATATATATATATATATATATATATATATATATATATATATATATATATATATATATGCGAACAAGCCTGAATGGTCCCCAGGACTATATGCGAATGAAAATGTATGTATGACTATATGCGAGTCACTTCTGGGGTGTGAGTTTTCATTCATATATATATATATATATATATATATATATATATATATATATATTATATAATTGTGCTATATATGATGTCTATATGTGATATATATGTGTGTATGCTATGAATTTGTACTTTTATCTATGTTCTGTTGTACAATAACTGTGAAGTTATTGCTATTGCAAATAAGCCTTTCTTATCTTATCTCTGTGATATACGAAGAAAGGAATGAGATTACGTAGAGTGTCCCAGCTATCAGGAAGGCTTATATAATATTCTGGTGCCGAAAAAGCTTAATACGATTCAGCGAGAGTTCAGCTAAGTAAATTTATGACAAGAGAGAGGAGTTTACAGGTCGTTTATAATTCCACTACGGGCTCACCATAGCCCGTGCTACTTGCCCCGCTCCTGTGCCAGGTAAGTCCACTACGGGCTCACTATAGCCCGTGCTACTTGCCCCGCTCCTGTGCCAGGTAAGTCCACTACGGGCTCACCATAGCCCGTGCTACTTGGAACTTTGTTCCAGGTAGCGAATCTTTTAACAACAAAAAAAGGTCGTTTAGCCACCAGCCTCTAGATAAACAACCTGGCATAACATTATCTACCCCCCAGAATTCCTCTTGAGTTTATTTACTATCTGCGCCTGCAAAATCAAGCTTTTTAGCTCTTGGGCCCCGCCTGTTTAACCGTTCTATATTTTCATCAGTTTTTCTACTACATATATTTCTCTCTAACATACGCACGCACGCACACCTCTGCCTATCCAGTAGAGGCAGAAACAAATGGCCAGAGTTTCATTCATTCTGGTGCCCCTGTTCACCTAGCAGTAAATACGTACCTGGGAGTTAGACAACCGCTACGGACTGCTTACTGGGGACGTGTGTGTATGCGTGTGTAAGAGTAGTAGTAGACATATATGTAGTAGACATAATAGAGGAAAAATAATTGGGTAAGAAAGGCGGGGTCCAGGAGCTATAAGAGCTCGATTCTGGCGATACAAATGGTAAAAACACACACACACACTTCCCTGTCCATTTCCTAAAACGTCCATCAGCACATTACCTCTCCCCCATCGAAGCCCCATCCGTCTATCCCCTCTCTCTCACTTCCTCATCTATCCCCCTTCCCCCCCTTCCATCCTCCCCCTTCCCATCATCCCCCCCTCCGTCCCTCCACTCTCCCTCTCTCTCCCTCTCACCAACATTCACTCCACATTCCTCATGGTTTTTGACACACCTCGGCCCCAATCACGAATTCTTTCCGAGACTCCTCGCTCAGGAAATTCATTTGATTAATCTCCTCTAAAACTTTACGCGAATGGTCTAATATTCCTTTTTTTCATGAAGATCGAGTGGTTAAAAGTTTATTTTGATGGTGGTGGGTGGGTAAATAATGGTAAACAACATTGGACAAGGTTTACTAGTTAATGCTGACAAAATTGTTTCCCGTCACTTAGGAAGACAGTATTTTAGTTAATCATTTGAGTTACATTAGTTCAATCAGATGATTAGTGCACCCCTCAGACACCACAGTCAGTCTTTTTGTGCTCATCCAGTCAGGCCAGTTATATTTGTTGTATTTAGCCATCGACTCTTCTAGAGGCGAAGTTATCTAGAGAATGTTATCTATGTTATCTATGATAACGATGTTATCTAGTTATGCTGGAGAATTATGTTATCATTAGGTCAACCAGCCAAACAGTCATTCCTCTAAATACAGTCATTAAGCCATTAGCCAGCAAGCCAAACAATCCAGCATTCCAATCATGTATATAGACACTTAACCAGCTGGCCAACCAGTTAGTCAACTCTCCAGTCAGTTATGAAGCCTGTCAGGCAATCAGTCAACCCTCCAGTCAGTTACGAAGCCAGTCAGCCAGTCACTCGGTGCACACAGATTATATCAAGCCAACTCCTGTAAACTTGGACGAATATTAGCAAGTTCTCAGTCCAGCTGTTAAGGGTGAGTCTCCGTCGTCCGTATATATATAGTAGTAGTAGGCATCCATCAGTATATATATATATATATATATATATATATATATATATATATATATATATATATATATATATATATATATATATATGTATATATATATATATATATATAATATATATATATATATATATATACATATATATATATATATATATATATATATATATATATATATATATATATATATATACATATATATATTGTGGAAAAATCCGACAAAATAGCTGTGGGATCCCCATATACAAACATACTTGATTCATGATTTGTCTGAATATGGGTCGTCGTCGCCCGAAACATGAAAATACCAACAACATAGTTAAGAGTAACAGTAAATAATATATAATATATGTAGATGACTACAGTACACGATCCATAGTTAAGCAAAGTAAGACACTCGCCTGGCGTTCCGCGAGCGCTATGTCATGGGTTCGTATCCTGGCCGGGGAGGATTTACTGGGCGCAAATCCTTAACTGTAGCCTCTGTTTAACGCAACAGTAAAATGTGTACTTGGATGAAAAAACGATTCTTCGCGGCAGGGGATCGTATTCCAGGGACCATAGGATTAAGGACTTGCCCGAAACGCTACGCGTACTAGTGGCTGTACAAGAATGTAACAACTCTTGTATATATCTCAAAAAAAAGTATCTCAGTGGCAGTACATGGAACTACCTGACTCTTTAACATGCCAGAAGTAACGAGAGTTAACAACTCTTTTTCCTCAGATTAACAGAAGACGGCAGATTAAATCAGCTTTAGATCCAAGGATCGATTAACCTATACTAGGGAAGGGTCTCTTATTTTCAAGGTGTCCCCACACTTAATACTTGCAAAGTTGTCTGATGAAATCGGCACTCCCAATCTGGCAACGCTGTTGTTTACATTTTCGTGGACAGCTGCGTGGAGTATAATCATTTCCCACATCGTTAATTGCACGATACGAATCAATAATTTCGTTTAAATTGAACTTTACTAAGTCTCAAAAACATTGGGTGGCAGCAGCTGCCCCTTAGAAACCTCTTCCTTTTCTCGCATTCATTGTTCCCTGCCACTTTCCTTCTTGTAAACCCTGCCCCGTGTCCCTGCCTAATTGGTGGAATATAATCCCCCCATCCTTGTCCCTAATCGTCATCAGTCTAGTACTTCCATTCTAGAGTAGTTAAGGGGAACTAGTTGGCAAAGTGGGTTAGCTAGCAATTACAACTTGGAGGGTTTGGCTTTCCTCACCTACCTCCTTTCAGAAATAAACAAGCCAATTCAGAGGACGGAAATAACTAATTTTTGCATCTTTACTACAGAGGCTGGAATTAGTACCGAAGCTTATTAGTTCTAGTATTAGAGAATCTATCTTATCTCTATCATCTATCTTATCTAATCGAATCTATATTAGAGAATCTAATCTTATCTAGTATTAGAGAATTAGTACCGAGTACCTCTACTGTGCATCAGTTCGAAATTCACTAAAGTTCAATATTCACTCCCCCTTAATCTTTCATTTCTCCCCATTTCACTCCCATTACCCTTCTATATCTTCCTATTACCAGTTCATTCAACTCATCCCACCTTCCGTTACACAACCACAAAGTATAAAACTGCGAACTGGACAATAGTTTCAGTGATACACACAGAAATCACAATAGCGTGATATATCAAATGAACAAATCCACAAGGTCGGTGATAAGGGCCGGGCCCGACTAAGGCACGTCTGGGTATCCTCTCTAGGTTCGAACCCTCATCACGGCCCTTGTGAATTGGTTCAGTTTCAGTGATGTTATGAAGTAGGGCGCAACGCCCCAAATCCGGCACATTTCTAACTTTAATTATTGTCTCGTTTATTATTTAATAATTTCCTCAGCTGGAGCTAATGCGTGTGTAGTTTATAATGCCATGAATAAATGGTATGATAATTATCAGCTTAGTAAACACTATTAAGGCAAGGAATTCGAACCCTGTTGGAGGTTGATTGGAGGAAGCTGTTAGTCAGTAGAGCAACAACGCACTCACCTCTCCTATAACTCGAAGAGAAAAGCAGAGATGTTTTTGCTGTCAACATTCAAGTCATAATACTGAACTATCAGTGGTAAATAATTCTTCTTCTTCTTCTTCTTCTTCTTCTTCTTCTTCTTCTTCTTCTTCTTCTTCTTTCAGAAAGTTACAAAACTGTGGACCAAACCTGCCACTCAAGTTGTCAAGCAGGCCGCCTGTGACAAAAATTATGAAACAAATGACCCGAGCCTAACCTAACCTAAACGATGGACCCACGAATAGAAAACGTGACAGTTCGGCAATTTTGTGAGATGCAATGATTTAGTACAACAAATGTTGGCCATTTGGGGATTTATGCGTGAAAATGTCATGTACTATTTGATAGGACAGGTTGCTCCGCAGTTGGTTCACAACTGAAAATTTCCGGGTTCGATTGCCGTGCAGGAATGAGATTTTACGTATATTTCCTTTCACCTGGTGCCTCTGTTCACCTAGCAGTATATAGGTAACTTAAAGTTAGGTGGCAGTTGTAAATTAAATCCTGGTAAAGTCAGTAATCGATCTCGGTGGTCCATGATAAACTTACCTGACTTCTGATGGAGTTATCCCCTAAATACAGTTTTCTTCTAATTCTTCATCATAGAAAATAAAAGCGAAGTTTTGCCTGACTACGAAATACGTAGAGGCTAATATGTCTACGTTTCTTCAGGTGGAGATTCAATTCGGAATTGCATACACAAAAGTTGGGGTTGTGTCGGTTGTATACAGCTATCGAATGAATTTTATTTGTACAAGATTATAAAAGCCATTATAATGTTTTAGCATTTAGAGGCGAGTTGTAAAATGACACATTCAGGAACTCAGTGACTACAGTGAACCTTCTCCATCACGGCCTCGTGGCGCAATGGTAGCGCGTCTGACTCCAGATCAGAAGGCTGGGTGTTCGAGTCACTCCGAGGTCATATTTTCGGTAAAGCCTCCATTCATTTGGACTAGTCGGAAGAGAGAAGGCCTCTCTCTCGTTGCAAAGGTCGACGATCGATCTCAGATAATCCAAGTAGGTTGGAACTGTTCCATCAATACGTCCGTATATCTATTCTCCATACATTCTCTCGTGATAACTAATTATCTCACCTTACCTTAGGAAATCATTGTGCATACAGCTGGCTTATCTTGGAAGATAGAGATTAGCTATAACACGATTTATGAGCTATACATGACCAATGACTAATTGATTTAATTGGAAACGAGTGTATTAAGTGATCTGAGTTAAATAAGAGATATGAGCAAGAACCAGTGAGTTTGTGAGAAGAAGTCGAAGTACTTAAAGCTTCTGAAGGCTTTACCGTCTCCCAACATTATCACTCATGCAGGCATCGGAAAGATGAACCCTTAATTCATGTTCACTTCACGTACCATAAATAAGAAGAAGTACACTATGGAACGAAGACGAATGTATCGGATAATACTCAATAGGAAGATACAAGAAGATCAGGTTTTAAACATAAGCAATAAAGTTACAATGTACAGGAATGAAAGACATAGTAGGAAAGGCTAAGTAAATGCAGTTCAGAGTCGGGGCGCCTTAACCAGAACGAGAGAAGAGTGTAAACATCAGAGGCCCACCACTCTTCAATCTCCCGCCAACAAACATAAGAGATGTCGCTGGAACAACAGTGGAAGCTTTCAAGAGAATATTGGACAAGATTCTGCTGGAGTCACCAGACCGTCTTGTCTGTGAAGTTCATCTTCGGTCTACGAAGATAAATAGCCTCAAAGTCCAGAAAATCACAAGGAAAGGCTGCCTAGCTTGCGAGAGATGAACTCTTGAAACCTTCAATGGGTAATATACAGCTCAGCAATATTGAAACTTACTCAGCTAAACGAAATTCGGAATTCTGGTCCTAAGTCTATTTTTTGCCTCTGTATCCTTTATCCAGTATTGTATACAGGTTGTACATGTAACCTGTATGATAAATGTACTAAACTAAACAAATCCATGTGGACGTCTCCAGCATAGCTGAAAATAACCTGAGAATTGGTTGTTTGAGGATAACCTGCACCCAGAGACTGATTAACTACAGTGTAACTATAGGGACTGTGTAACTATAGTGAGCCTTCACCATCACGACTTCGTGACACACTCAGGGACTGTGTAACTATAGTGAATCTTCACCATCACGGCCTCGTGGCGCAATGGTAGCGCGTCTGACTCCAGATCAGAAGGCTGGGTGTTCGAGTCACTCCGAGGTCACGAGTATCTTTTCCTTAAAATGGCCATTATTGTGGACTGGTCGATAAGATAAAGGCTTCACGTTACGCAAGGTTGGAGTTCGATTCCCCATGTTACGTGTGGTTGACTACCGTTCCTTCCCTCTGGCCAGGAAACACCTCACTGGTCTGATGTCCCTTCCAAATTTTACATGGTCGAACTGACTTGTAGCTTTCTCCTGATGAGTTTTCTGATCTTACCTTGCCTTGTCTTAGGAAATAAGTGCACGTTCAATTAACACATCTTGAAAATGTTTAAGTTTTGCCCTGAGGGCCGAGTTTATTGGGCAGCGCCACTCATCCTGTGAGTGGACATACCGCCAGATGTTAGCGATAAATACCTAGGCTAAGGGTCCCCTTCTTCCAGCCAGAGGTGGTGCTCCCTTTCATATATATATATATATATATATATATATATATATATATATATATATATATATATATATATATATATATATATATATATATACATATATATATATATATATATATATATGTATATATATATATATATATATATATATATATATATATATATATATATATATATATATATATATATATATATATATATATATAACGCCTATATAATGGGAACGCATAGTTCCAAATGGTTAATATAAGTAGTTGTGAAAGGATTGGTGGAAGTAATTCAGCTAATTACAAAACCATGAGCTGTGATAGAACTTGCGACACATTGCAAGTAACAACAGTGAGCCTTCACCATCACGGCCTCGTGGCGCAATGGTAGCGCGTCTGACTCCAGATCAGAAGGCTGGGTGTTCGAGTCACTCCGAGGTCATGAATGTTTTCACTGAAAATGTTCATCCACTTGGGACAATTGTCCTAATAATAGCCTCACTTCGGGACTCGATCCCCGATAGTCCAAGTGTTTGGATTCTTCCTCATACTGCAGCAAGTTCTATACTGTAGTATACAAATATATACATGTATATTTGTTTTATTTAAACTTGGTTATAAAAAAGGAGCCACACACATGGTACAAAGATGATTATCATAGGTTGTCGAGTTCCTCCAGCTCCTCAGATGGCGGGCAGGAACCCTGAATGCAGTGTGCATTTCCCCTCTGTATCGCCACGCTGAGGCGCTGGAAAAGAAAGCTTGCAGCTCTAGGGTCTCTTGTTGTTTCAATTAGCATAGAACCCAGTTCCTTAAAAAAAACTAGTAGCACTCTTACCCCAGGCGCCGAGTGTCTCTGAAACAATGGGGACAAAATTGTAGTGGTGATCCAGTTCTCTGTACTTACGGGATTGGGCTGATTCCCTGTGGGTGGCAGCGCCACCTGGTTATGCAACACTGAAGTCAATGTAGGTGTTAGAGAGGGTTGTTACACATGTGTAGTACCATACCAACTGCTTGCCATTCTTCCAGGGGTTAACTGTGATACCATCCGGGCGACCAATAAGAGCATCAGAGTTACGGGGCGTTAGGTAACGGGGCTCTCTTTCAGCTGGGCATCCAGCTGTGGTGAGGCTCCTCT